>NW_024726422.1:0-31765 GCF_018991925.1 Homarus americanus
CTGTCTCCAGGACAGAGTATAGACAAGTTATACTGTCTCCAGGACAGTGTAGAACAGTTATACTGTCTCCAGGATAGAATGTAGACCTGGAAGTTATACTGACTCCAGGACAGTGTAGACCGGTTATACTGTCTCCCTGTGACAGAGTGTAGACCAAAGTTATTATACTGTCTCCAGGACAGAGTGTAGACCAGTTATACTACACCTCCAGGACAGAGTGTAGACCAGCTATACTGTCTCCAGGACAGAGTATAGACAAGTTATACTGTTCCAGACAGTGTAGAATAAAGTTATACTGTCTCCAGGACAGAATGTAGACCAGTTATACTGACTCCAGGACAGTGGTAGACTGGTTATACTCTCGACTCCAGGACAGAGTGTAGACTAGAAGTTATACTTTCGTCTCCAGGACAGAGTGTAGACTTCAGTTATACTGTCTCAGGACAGTGTAGACTAGCAAGCGACCGCAGTCGTATTTTTTCTCATTTTTATATAACATGCCTATGTTCCATATATTATTCCTGTAATGATGTGTTGTATTTACTATTATATAATTCCAGTCACCTTTAACCTGTGCTGTTACAAGGTTTTAACTGTTATTATTTGTTCAAACCTGTATTTTGTATTGTAACAAGCATTCTTTGTTCTCTAACGACCATCTGCATCGTTGGAAAACGACCCACTGGCGGTCGCGTAGTGAGCCGGACCTTATATATAGGACCCACCAGTTAGTCTGTGTCCTCCTGTCATACAGTTCACATCCTTTGAGTGGACAATTTGTCACCTGTGACTTATACTTAATTTATTTGGTGTTGTTCCTGTCGCCACCAATGTGGTATATCTATGTGAGTACCTTATTTATGTTCCCCCTATTTGTGTCCACTGGGCATTTGCTTCGTTACATTAGTAATCTCAGTGTTGTTTCCACGTTACAATTTCTTAGTGTTTAGTTTTATGTTTATGCAGTGTTAACGTAATCCAAATGGTTTATTTTTTATTCTTTTTGATGTTTCTGATGTTTAGTATCATTTGTGTTCTTAAAAGTTTCTGATGGTGAATCACTTTGTTGCACAGCCTACGAGGTTTCTTTTACGTTAATATTTTAATTAATTAAATTTTAAAGGCTTCACTTTTTATTTATTTTATTCCCTTTTAATTTATTTCTACTTTTTTTTTTGGTTAGACCTAGAACCTGATATTTAAGTAATTAAGAGTATCATGTAACAACCAGTTATACTGTCTCAGGACAGTGTAGACTAGTTATAATTGTCTCAGGATGTAGACTAGTGGCACTGTTCCAGGACAGTAGAGACTAGAAGCTACATTGTCTCCAGGACAGAGTGTAGACTTAAAGAGTACTGTCTCAGGACAGTAGACTGAAGCATTGTCTCAGGACAGTGTAGACCAGTTATACTGTCTCAGGACAGTGTAGACCAGTTATAATTGTCTCAGGACAGTGTAGACCAGTTATACTGTCCTGTGACAGTGTAGACTAGCTATACTGTCTCAGGACAGTGGTCTGAAGAGGGATTGTCCCAGGGATAGTGTAGACCAGGTGCATACTGTCTACAGGGCAAGAGTGCAGACCAAGCTATACTGTCTCCAGGCAGAGTGTAGATCTCAGTTATACTGTCTCAGGACAGTGTAGACCAGTTATACTTGTTCTCCAGGGCAGAGTGTAGACCAGTTATACTGTCTCAGGACAGTGTAGACCAGTTATACTGTCTCAGGACAAGGTAGACCAGTTATACTGTCTCCAGGACAGTGACTCAAAGTATATTGTTCCCAGGACAGTGTAGGACTCTGAAGAGCATTGTCTCAGGACAGTGTAGACCAGCTATACTGTCTCCAGGACAGAGTGTAGACCAGTTATACTGTCTCCAGGATAACAGTGGTAGACTAGTTATGTACTGTCTCAGGACAGAGTGTAGACTAAAGGCGCTGTCTCCAGGGCTGTGTAGACCAATTATACTGTCTCCTTGGAGGGCAGAGTGTAGATCAGTTATACTGTTCCAGGACAGTGTAGACTAAAGCTATACTGTTCCAGGATAGTAGACCAGTTATAGCTGTCTCAGACAGTATAGACCAGCATATACTGGTTCCAGTGGGACAGTGTAGACCAAGATACTGGTTCTTAGTCAGTGTAGACTAGCTATACTGTCTTCGGACAGTGTAGACCAGTTATACTGTCTCCAGGACAAAGTGTAGGATCAGTTATACTGTCCAGGACAAAGTGTAGACCAGTTTATACTATCTCTTTAGTGATAGTAGACTAAAGTTATACTGTCTCAGGACAGTGTAGACTGTGTTATACTGTCTCCAGGACAGTGTAGACCAGTTTATACTGTCTCTGCAGGACAGTGTAGACCAGTTTACACTGTTCCAGGACAGTGTAGACTAAAGTTATAATGTTCCAGGACAGTGTAGACCAGTTATACTGTCTCAGGACAGCGGTAGACTGTGCCATACCTCGTTCCAGGACAGTGTAGACCAGTTATACTATCTCAGGACAGTAGGACTAGTTATACTGTCTCAGGACAGTGTAGACCTCAGTTATACTGTTCCAGGACAGAGTAGAGGATTCAGTTATATTGTCTCCAGGACAGTGTAGACCAGCTATACTGTCTCCAGGACAGTGTAGGACTAGTTATACTGTCTCCAGGACAGTGTAGACCAGTTATACTGTCTCAGGACAGGTGTAGACTAGCTAGCAGGGCTGTCTCCAGGACAGTGTAGACTAGTTATACTGTCTCAGGACAGTGTGTAGCATTGTGCTACTGCTTCCCAGGACAGTGAGACCAAAGCTATACTGTCTCCAGGGCAGAGTGTAGACCAGTTGAGTACTGTCTCAGGACAGTGGGACTAGTTGAGGATTGTCTCCAGGACAGAGTGTAGACTCAGTTATACTGTCTCAGACAGTGTATATCTAGTTATACTGTTCCAGGACAGAGTGTAGATTATGAAGCTATACTGTCTCCAGGACAGTGTAGACTAGCTATACTGTCTCCTTATATAGTGTAGACCAGTTGAGTACTGGTTCTGTGACAGTATAATCTTCAGTTATACTGGTTCTGAGGACAGTGTAGACCAGTTAGAGGCTTTTGTTTCCAGACAAAGGTAGACCAGTTATACTTTTGGTTCTCCAGGACAGTGTAGACCAGTTATACTGTCTCAGGACAGTGTGGGACTGGTGATATACTCTGTCTCAGGACAGAGTGTAGACCAGCTATACTGTCCCCAGGACAGTGTAGACCAGCTATACTGTCTCCAGGACAGTAGATCGTTCAGTTATATTGTCTCTCAGGACAGTGGGGACTAGTTATACTGTTCTAGTATAGTGTAGACTGGTATATTCTGTCTCAGACAGTGTAGACCAGTTATACTGTCTCCAGGACAGTGTAGACCAGTTATACTGTCTCCAGGACAGTGTAGACTGAAGCATACTGTCTCCAGGACAGTGTAGACTAGTTATACTGTCTCCAGGGATAGTGTAGACCAGCTATACCTGGTTCCAGGACAGTGTAGACTGTGCTATAATTGTCTCAGGACAGTGCAGACCAGTTATTCTTGGTCTCAGGGCAGTGAGATTCTCAGCTATACTGTTCCAGGACAGTGTAGACCAGCTATACTGTCTCAGGACAGTGTAGACCAGTTATACCCGTCTCCAGGATGTGTAGACCAGTTATACTGTCCTTGGTGACAGTGTAGACCTTCAGTTATACTGTCTCCAGGATAGTGTAGATTGAAGTTATACTGGTTCCAGACAGTGTAGACCAGTTATACTGTTCCAGGACAGTGTAGACCAGCTATACTTGTTCTAGGACAGTGTAGGACCAGTTATGTTTGCTCTCCAGGACAGTAGACTAGTGAGATTTGCCCCAGGATACAGTAGACTAGTTATACTGTCTCAGGACAGTGTAGAATAGTTATACTGTCTCTAGGACAGTGTGTAGACCAGTTATAATGTCTCAGGACAGTAGATCTGGGGTTGAGTATTTGTCTTTGACAGTGTAGGACTAGTTATACTGTCTCCAGGACACTGTAGACCAGCTATACTGTCTCTGCGGACAGTGCAGACCAGTTATACTATCTCAGATTAGTGAGATTCAGTTATACTTGTCTCAGGACAGTGTAGACTAAAGGTATGTTCTAGGGACAGACTTTTAGACTATATTGACTTCCAGGACAGTGTGTAGACCGGTTATACTGACTCCAGGACAGAGTGTAGACTGTGTTATACTGTTCCAGGACAGTATAGACAAGTTATACTGTTCCAGGACAGGGGAATAGTTATATTGTCTCTGTGGACAGAATGTAGACCAGCAGTACTGACTCCAGGAGAGTGTAGACCGGTTATACTGACTCCAGGACAGAGTGTAGACCAGTTATACTGTCTCCAGGACAGAGGTAGACTAAAGCACTGTCTCCAGGACAGAGAGTAGATAAGTTATACTTGTCTCCAGGATAGAATAGTTATATTGCTCTCTACAGGACAAGAATGGACTTAGCAGGCTTTGACTCCAGGGACAGTGGGGATCACATACTGGTTCCAGGACAGAGTGTAGACTGAAGCTATACTGTCTCCAGGACAGAGTGTAGACCAGTTATACTGTCTCCAGGACAGAGGTAGACTAGCATATACTGTTCTGGTGAATAGAGTATAGATGTTATACTGTCTCCAGGACAGTGTAGAACAGTTATATTGTCTCCAGGAGCAGAATAGTAGGACCAGTTACATCGACCAGGACAGTGTAGACCGTTATACTGACTCCAGACAGAGTGTAGACCAGTTATACTGTCTCCAGGACAGAGTGTAGACTCAGTTATACTGTCTCAGGACAGTGTAGACCAGTGTTACGACCGTGTCGTATTTTTCTTATTTTTTATATATGCTTCTATGTTCCATTATTATTCTGCAATGATGTGTTGTATTTACTATTATATAATCTAATACCTTAACCCTGTGCTGTTAAGGTTTAACTGTTATTATTTGTTCAAACCCATTTTGTATTGTGTAACAAGCATTCTTTTGTTCTCTAACGACCATCTGCATCGTTATTAAACGACCCATCAAGGGTCGCGGGAGGGGATGACTCATATAGGACCCACCAGTTAGTTCAGTCCTCTGTCATACAAAGTTCACATCCCTTGAGTGACACTTCGTCACCTGTGACTTATACTTAATTAGATAGTTGTTCCTGTCGCCACCAATGTGGTATATCTATGTGAGTACCTATTTACAAGTTCTCTATTTGTGTCCATCAGTATTTGCTTGTTACATTTAAGCATCCAGTGTTGTTTCAATGTTAGTTAATTTCAGTGTTAGTTTTATGTTTGCAAAGAATGTAATCCAATGGTTTATTTTATTCTTTTTGATGTTTCTGATGTTTAGTACTGTTTGTGTCTTAAAAGTTCTGACAGAATCAATTCTGTTGTGACAGCCATTTAAAGCTCTTTATTGTGTTAATATTTACTCAATTAAATTCTTAAAGGTTTATTTATTTATTTTTTTATTCCTTTTAATTTACTTACTTTTTTGGTTAGGACTCTAGAACCTGGATATTTAAGCAAATTAAGACATCTATGTAACAATTCAGCTATACTGTCTCAGGACAGGTAGACTAAAGTTATACTGTCTCAGGACAGTGTAGACCTGGAAGCTATACTGTCTCAGGACAGTGTAGACCAGTTATACTGTCTCCAGGACAGAGTGTAGATTGTGCTATACTGTCTCAGGACAGTGTAGACTAAAGTTATACTGTCTCAGGACAGTGTAGACCAGTTATACTGTCTTTCAGGACAGTGTAGACTAGTTATACTTGTCTCAGGACAGAGATTCAGTTATACTGTCTCAGGACAGTGAGATCTAGTTATACTTTTGTCTCAGACAGTGTAGACCAGTTATACTGTCTCCAGGACAAAGTGTAGACCAGTTATACTGGCCCTAGGACAGTGTAGACCAGTTATACTCTGTTCCAGGCCAGAGTGTAGACTAGTTATACTGTCTCAGGACAGTGTAGACCAAGTTATACTGTCTCCAGGACAGAGTGTAGACTAGTTATACTGTCTCCAGGACAGTGTAGACCAGTTATACTGCCCAGGACAGAGTGTAGACTAGTTATACTACCCAGACAGTGTAGACTAGTTACACTGTCTCAGGACAGGTGTAGATCAGTTATACTGGTTCCAGGACAAAGGCAGACCAGCTATACTGTCTCAGGACAGTGTAGACCAGTTATACTGTCTCCAGGACAGAGTTTAGACTGAAGAGTAATTAACTTTAGGACAGTGTAGACTAGTTATACTGTCTCCCAGGATGAGTGTAGACCAAAGCTATACTGTTCCAGGACAGTGTAGACTAGCTATACCTGTCTCCAGGACAGAGTGTAGACTAGCTATACTGTCTCCAGGACAGTGTAGACCAGCTATACTGTCTCCAGACAGTGTGTGATCAGAAGAGCATTGTTCTAGGACAGTGTAGACCAGTTTATATTGTCTCCAGGACAGTGTAGACCAGTTATACTGTCTCCAGGATAGTGTAGACCAGTTATACTGTCTCCAGGACAGTGTAGACTAGCTATACTGTCTCAGGACAGTGTGGACTAGATATCCTGTCTCAGGACAGAGGTGTGACTAGTTATACTGTCTCAGGACAGTAGACTAGCTATACTGTCTCCAGGACAGTGTAGACCAAAGTACTGTCTCAGGACAGTGTAGACTAAGAGCATTGTCTCCAGGACAGTGTATTCAGTTATTCTGTCTCAGGACAGTGTAGACCAGCTATACTGTCTCCAGGACAGTGTAGACTAGCTATACTTGGTTCTTATATTGGTGTAGACCAGTTATACTGTCTCCAGGACAGTGTATCTGAAGCTATACTGTCTCCAGGGATAGTAGATCTAGTTATACTGTCTCAGGACAGTGTAGATTCAGCTATACTGTCTCAGGACAGTGGTATTCAGTTATATTGTCTCAGGACAGTGTAGAATTAGTTATTATTCTAGGCAGAGGTAGACCAGTTATACTGTCTCAGGACAGTGTAGACCAGTTATACTTGTCTCCAGGACGGTGAGACTACAGTTATACTGTCTCCAGGACAGTGTAGACCAGTTATACTGTCTCAGGACAGTGTAGACCAGTTATACTGTCCAGGGCAGTGTAGATCAGTTATACTGTCTCCAGGACAGTGTGAGACCAGTTATACTGTCTCAGACAGTGTAGACTAGTTATACTGTCTCCAGGACAGTGTAGACCAGTTATACTGTCTCAGGACAGTGTAGACCAGTTATACTGGGGTTCTGGTGACAGTGTAGACTAGTTATACTGTCTCCAGGACAGGTAGACCAGTTATACTGTTCTAGGATAGTAGACTGAAGTTATATTTGTCTCTAGACAGTGTAGACCAGTTATACTGTCTCTGGTGACAGTGTAGACCAGTTATACTGTCTCAGGACAGTGTAGACCAGTTATACTGTCTCAGGACAGTGTAGACTAAAGTTATAATTGTCTCCAGATAGAGGTAGACTAGTTATACTAGTTCCAGGACAGAGTGTAGACCAGTTATACTGTCTCAGGACAGTGTGTAGGATTGTGTTATACTTGTCTGTGATATAGATTCAGTTATACCTGTTCAGGACAGTGAGACCAGTTATACTGTCTCAGGACAGTGTAGACTAGTACTGTCTCAGGACAGTGTAGACCAGTTATACAGTTCTCAGGACAGTGTAGACCAGTTATACTGTCTCAGGACAGTGTAGACCAGTTATACTGTCTCCAGGACAGAGTGTAGATTCAGTTATACTGTCTCCAGGACAGTGTTGACCATTTATACTGTCTCCAGGACAGTGTAGACCAAAGTTATACTGTCCAGGACAAGTGTAGACTAGTTATACTGTTCTAGGACAGTGTGTAGACCAGTTATACTCGTCTCCAGAGCAGAGTATAGACTGTAGTTATACTGTCTCCAGGACAAAGTGTAGACCAGTTTTTACTGTCTCCAGGATTAAGTGTAGACCAGTTATACTTGTTTCAGGACAGTGTAGACCAGTTATACTGTCTCCAGGACAGAGTGTAGACCAGTTATACTGTCTCCAGGACAGAGTGTAGACTAAAGAGCATTGTCTCTCAGGACAGTGTAGACCAGCTATACTGTCTCAGGACAGTGTAGTAACAAAGTTATACTGTTCCAGGACAGTAGACTAGGTGATATTTGTCTATAGGGCAGAGTGTAGATCTGTGTTATACTGTTCCAGGCAGAGTGTAGACCAGTTATACTGTCTCAGGAGGGGTGGAGACCAGTTGTCTCCAGGGCAGAGTGTAGACTAGTTATACTGTCTCAGACAGTGAGACCAGTTATACTTGGTTCCAGGACAGTGTAGACCAGTTATACTGTCTCCAGGACAGTGTAGACTAGCTATACTGTCTCAGGACAGTGTAGACTAGCTATACTGTCTCAGGACAGTGTGGGGACAGTTATACTGTCTCCAGACAGAGTGTAGACAGCTATACTGTCTCCAGGACAGTGTAGACTAGTTATACTGTCTCCAGGACAGAGTGTAGACCAGTTATGCTGTCTCCAGGGCTGTATTAATTATACTGTCTCCAGGAGAGGCAGATCAGTTATACTGTCTCCAGGACAGTGTAGACTAAATATACTGT
The DNA here is from genome assembly GCF_018991925.1 of Homarus americanus. NCBI lineage: Eukaryota > Metazoa > Arthropoda > Malacostraca > Decapoda > Nephropidae > Homarus > Homarus americanus. The sequence goes on from NW_024726422.1 coordinate 8,659, forward strand.
TCCAGGACAGTGTAGATCAGTTATACTGTCCCAGGACAGCATAGACTCAGTTATACTGTCTCCAGGACAGTGTAGACCAGTTATACTGTCTCAGGACAGTGTAGACCAGTTATACTTGTCTTTGACAGAGACTGTGTTATACTTGTTCTAGGATAGTAGACTGTTATATTGCCCAGGACAGTGTAGACCAGTTATACTATCTCAGGACAGACCAAAGTGGCTCTGTCTCAGGACAGTGTAGACTAGTTATACTGTCTCCAGGACAGTGTAGACTAGTTATATTTTGTTCCCAGGACAGTGTAGACTAGTTATACTGTTGTTCCAGGACAGTGTGTGTTCAGTTATACTGGTTCCAGGACAGTGTAGACTAAATATACTGTCTCAGACAGTAGACTAAAGCTATACTGTTCCAGGACAGTGTAGACCAGTTATACTTATCTCTAGGACAGTGGAGACTAGTTATATTTGTCTCCAGGATAGAGTGTAGACTAGTTATACCGCTGTCTCTGGGAGGACAGTGTAGACCAGTTATACCGTTCCAGGACAGTGTAGACCAGCTATACTGTCTCTAGGACAAGTGTAGACTAAAGTTATACTGTCTCAGGACAGTGTAGACCAGTTATACTGTCTCCAGGACAGTGTAGACCAGTTATACTGTCTCAGGACAGTGTAGACCGTTATACTGTCTCAGGACAGTGTAGACCAGTTATACTGTTCCAGGGCAGAGTGTAGACCAGTTATATTGTCTCAGGACAGTGTAGACCAGTTATACTTGTCTCCAGGATAGAGTGTGTAGACAGCTATACTGTCTCAGGACAGTGTACACCAGCAGGCTTGTCTCCAGGACAGAGTGTAGACCAGTTATACTGTCTCCAGGACAGTGTAGACCTGGAAGAGACTGTCTCCAGGACAAGTGACCAGTTATACTTGTCTCCTTATAGGGGACAGTGGGGATCAGTTATACTGTCTCCAGGACAGTGTAGACCAGTTATACTGTCTCCAGACAGTGTAGACTAGTTATACTGTCTCCAGGACAGTGTAGACCAGTTATACTGTCTCAGGACAGTGTGGACGTAGATAGGCTGTCTCAGGACAGAGGTAGATTCAGTTATACTGTCTCAGGACAGTGTAGACTAGTTATACTGTCTCCAGGACAGTGTAGACAGTTATACTGTCTCAGGACAGTAAAGAGACCAGTTATACTGTCTCCAGGACTGTGTGTAGACCAGTTATTCTGTCTCAGGACAGTGTAGACCAGTTATACTGTTCCCTTGCGACAGTGTGGTAGATCTGTGCTTATACTGGTTCCAGGACAGTGTAGACCAGTTATACTGTTCCCAGGACAGTGTAGACTCAGTTATACTGTCTCAGGACAGTGTAGACCAGTTATACTGGTTCCAGGACAGTGTAGACTAGTTATACTGTCTCCAGGACAGTGTAGACCAGCTTATACTGTCTCAGGACAGTGTAGACCAGTTATACTGTCTCAGGAGAGTGTGCAGACTAGCTATACTGTCTGGTGACAGTGTATGACCAGTTATACTGTCTCCAGGGATAGTGTAGACCAGTTATACCGTCTCCAGGACAGTGTAGACTAGTTATACTTTCAAGGTCTCAGGACAGTGTGAGACCAGCTATTCTGTCTCAGGGCAGTGTAGACCTGAAGAATTGTCTCCAGACAGTGTAGACTCAGTTATACTGTCTCAGGACAGTGTAGACCAGTTATATTTGTCTCCAGGACAGTGTAGACCAGTTATACTGTCTCAGGACAGTGTAGACCAGTCATAATTGCCCCAGGATAGTGACTAGTTATACTGTCTCCAGGACAGTGTAGACCAGTTATGTTGTTCCAGGACATGTAGACTGAAGTTATAATTGTCTCCAGGACAGTGTAGACCAGTTATACTGTCTCCAGGACAGTGTAGACCAGTTATACTGTCTCCAGGACAGTGTAGACTAGTTATACTGGTTCCCAGGACAGTGTGAGATCTAGTTATACTGTCTCAGGACAGTAGACCAGCTATACTGTCTCAGGACAGTGTAGACCAGCTATACTGTCTCCAGGACAGAGTGTAGACCAGTTATACTGTCTCCAGGACAGTGTAGACCAGTTATACTGTCTCAGGACAGTGTAGACTCGCTATACTGTTCCCCAGAACAGTGTAGACCAGCTATACTCTCTCTCTCAGACAGTGTAGATCAGTTATACACACCCTAGGACAGTGTAGACCAGTTATACAGTCTCAGGACAGTGTAGACCAGTTATACTGGTCTCAGGACAGTGTAGACCAGTTATACTGTCTCCAGGACAGAGTGTAGACCAGTTATACTGTCTCCAGAACAGTGTAGACCAGTTATACTGTCTCCAGGACAGTGTATTCAGTTATACTGTCCAGACAGTGTAGACCAGTTATACTGTCTCAGGACAGTGAAGACCAGTTATACTGTCTCCAGAGCAGAGTATAGACCAGTTATACTGTTCCAGACAGTGTAGACCAGTTTTACTGTCTCCAGGAGAAGTGAGACCAGGTTATAATTGTTCTGTGACAGTGTAGACCAGTTATACTGTCTCCAGGCAGAGTGCAGACCAGTTATACTGTCTCCAGACAGAGGTAGACCAGTTATATTGTCTCCCAGGACAGTGTAGACTAGTTATATTGTCTCAGGACAGCGTAGACCAGGCTATACTGTCTCCAGGGCAGAGTGTAGACCAGGTGAGTACTGTCTCCAGGCAGAGTGTGTGTAGACCAGCTATACTGTCTCCAGGGCAGAGTGTAGACTAGTTATACTGTCTCAGGACAGTGTAGACCAGTTATACTGTCTCCAGGGCAGAGTGTAGACCAGTTATACTGTCTCAGGACAGTAGACTAGCAACTGTTCCAGGACACAGTGTAGACCAGTTATTTGTCTCCTGATAGTGTAGATTCAATTATACTTGTCTCAGGACAGTGTAGACCAGTTATATTGTTCCCCAGGACAGGTAGACCAGTTATGTACTGTCTCTGGTGACAGAGTGTAGACCAGTTATACTGTCTCCAGGACAGTGTAGACCAATTATATTGCCCCCCAGGACAGAGGTAGACCAGTTATGCTGTTCCAGGACTGTGTAGACCAGTTATACTGTCTCCAGGCAGAGTGTAGACCAGCAGCATTGTTCTGGTGACAGTGTAGACTAGTTATACTGTCTCCAGGACAGTGTAGACTAGTTGGTTTCGTCTCTCAGGACAGTGTAGACTTCAGTTATACTGTTCCAGGACAGTGTAGACCAGTTATACTGTCTCAGGACAGTGCAGACTAAGCTATACTGTCTTCGGACAGTGTATCAGTTATACTGTCTCCAGGACAGTGTAGATTCAGTTATAATTGTCTCAGGACAGTGTAGACCTTAGTTATAATTATCTCAGACAGTGAGACCAGTTATACTATTAGTCTCAGGACAGTGTAAAACTAGTTATACTGTCTCCAGGACAGAATTTAGACCAGTTATACCTGACTCCAGGACAGCGTAGACCGGTTATACTGACTCCAGGACAGAGAGACCAGTTATACTGTCTCCAGGACAGAGTGTAGACTAGTTATAATTGTCTCCAGTGACAGAGTATAGACAAGTTATAATTGTTCTGTGGATAGTGGGATAGTTATACTTGTCTCTAGGATAGAATGTAGGGACTAAAGCTATATCATTGACCTGGACAGTGTAGACCGGTTATACTGTCTCCAGGACAGAGTGTAGACCAGTTATACTGTCTCCAGGACAGAGTGTAGACTCAGTTATACTGTCTCCGTGACAGAGGACCAGTTATACTTGTCTCCGTGGACAGAGTATAGATTAAGTTATACTGTCTCCAGGACAGTAGAACAGTTATACTGTCACCAGGACAGAATGTAGACCAGTTATACGACTCCAGGACAGTGTAGACCGGTTAGTACTGACTCCAGGACAGAGTGTAGACTGGTTATATCAGCTGTCTCCCAGGACAGAGTAGATCAGTTATACTGGTTCCAGGACAGTGTAGACTAGTGTTATGACCGTGTCGTATTTTTTCTATTTTTTTATATAACATGCTTCCATGTTCCATATTATTCTTGTAATATGTAAGTTGTATTTACTATTATATATCTAGTCACCTTAACCCTGTGTTGTTAAGGTTTTAACTGCTATTATTTGTTCTTCAACGACCATCTGCACGTTAAACGACCCACCGGCGGGTCGCGTGGCGGGAGCCGATCTTATATATAGGACCCACCAGTTGTTCAGTCCTCCCACATACAGTTCACATCCTTGAGGACACTCGTCACCTGTGACTTATACTTAATTTATTTGGTGTTGTTCCTGTCGCCACCAATGTGGTATATTCTGTGAGTAATTTATTTATGTCTCTTTATTTTAGTCCATCAGCATTTGCTTCGTTACATTTAAGTAATTCAGCAAGGTTTCACGCTAGTTAATTTCTGCAGTGTTAGTTTTATGTTTGGTGCAGTGTTGAATGTAATTCAATGGCTTATTTTATTCTTTTGATGTTTCATGTTTAGTATCATTTTAGGGGTTCTTAAAAGTTTCGATGGTGAATCAATATGTTGTGAGCTCTACGAGGCTCTTTTATTGTGTTAATATTTAATTAATTAAATTTTAAAGGTTTACTTTATTTATTTTTATTCCCTTTATTTCATTTACTCTTTTTTTGGTTAGACCAGAACCCGGGATATTTAAGTAAATTAAGAGGACGGCGTAACAACTAGCAGCCTGCCCCAGGACAGTGTAGATTCAGTTATACTGTCTCAGGACAGTGTAGAGACCAGTTATACTGTCTCAGGACAGTGTAGACCAGTTATACTGTCTCCAGGACAGAGGTAGACTAGTTATACTGTCTCCAGGACAGAGTGTAGACTAGTTATAATTGTCCAGGACAGTGTAGACCAGTTATATCAGGCCAGACAGTGTAGACTCAGTTATACTGTCTCAGGACAGTGTAGACTAAAGTTATACTGTCTCAGGACAGTGTAGACCAGTTATACTGTCCTTTAGACAGCAGGCATTGTGCTATACTGTCTCAGGACAGTGTAGACAGTTATATTTTCGTTCCCTAGGACAGTGTAAACCAGCTATACTTGTCTCAGGACAGTGTAGACTAGTTATACTGTCTCCAGGACAGAGTGTAGGACCAGTTATACTGTCTCCAGGACAGTGTGAGACCAGTTATAATTGCTCCAGGACAGGTAGACTAGTTATACTGTCTCCAGGACAGTAGAATATATATACTGTCTCCAGGACAGAGTAGACCAGCTATACTGTCTCCAGGACAGAGTGTAGACCAGTTATAATTGTCTCAGGACAGTAGACCAGTTATACTGTCTCCAGGACAGAGTGTAGACCAGTTATACTGTCTCCAGGACAGTGTAGACCAGGCTATACTGTCTCCAGACAGAGTGTAGACCAGTTGGCATGTCTCCAGGGACAGTGTAGACTAGTTATACTGTCTCAGGACAGTGTAGACTGTTATACTGTTCTGAAACAGTGTAGACCAGTTATACTGTCTCAGGATAGTGTAGACCAGTTATACTGTCTCCTGGTGATAGTGTGTAGACTAGTTATACTGTCTCTAGACAGTGTAGACTAAAGTATACTGTCTCAGGACAGTGTAGACCAGTTATACTGTCTCCAGGACAGTGTAGATTTCAGTTTATACTGTCTCAGGACAGTGTAGACTAGTTTATACTTGTCTCCAGGGCAGAGATAGACCAGTTATACTTGTCTCAGGACAGTGTAGACCAAATATACTGTCTCCAGGACAGAGTGTCGACTAGTTATACTGTCTCAGGACAAAGTGTACACCAGTTATACTGTCTCCAGGACAGAGTGTAGACCAGTTATACTGTCTCCAGGACAGGTAGACCAGTTATACTGTCTCCAGGACAGTGTAGACCAGTTATACTGTCTCCAGGACAGTGTAGACTAGCATTGTCTCAGGACAGTGTAGACTAAAGGAGACTGGTTCTGGTGATATGTATCAGTTATACTGCCCCCAGGACAGTGTAGACCAGTTATATTGTCTCCAGGACAGAGTGTAGACCAGTTATACTAAGTTCCTAGGACAGTGTAAACCAGTGAGGGATTTATTCCCAGGACAGGGGAAATTCAAAGTTATACCTTCGTCTCCAGGACAGAGTGTGTAGACTAGCTATACTGTCTCCAGGACAGTGTAGACCAGTTATACTGTCTCAGGACAGTGTAGACCAGTTATACTGTCTCCAGGACAGTGTAGACCAGTTATACGTCTCCAGGACAGTGTAGACCAGTTATACTGTCTCAGGACAGTGACCAGTTACACTTCGTCTCAGGGCAGTGTGAGACCAGCTATACTGTCTCCAGGACAGTGTAGACCAGCAATTGTCTCAGGACAGTGTAGACCAGTTATACTGTCTCCAGGACAGTGTAGACCAGTTATACTGTCTCAGGACAGTGTAGACCAGTTATACTGTCTCCAGACAGTGTAATTAAAGAGGGTACTGTCTCCAGGATAGTGTAGACCAGTTATATTTGTCTCCAGGACAGTGTAGACCAGTTATACTGTCTCCAGGACAGTGTAGACCAGTTATACTGTCTCCAGGATAGTGTAGACCAGTTATACTGTCTCCAGGACAGTGTAGACCAGTTATACTGTCTCAGGAGAGTGAGACTCAGTTATACTGTCTCAGGACAGTGTAGACCAGTTATACTGCTCCAGGACAGAGTGTAGACTAGTTATATACTGTCTCAGGACAGTGTAGATCAGTTATACTGTCTCCAGGACAGTGTAGACCAGTTATACTGTCTCAGGACAGTGTAGACTATTATACTGTCTCAGGACAGTGTAGACTAGTTATACTGTCTCAGGACAGTGTAGACCAGTTATACTGTCTCAGGACAGTGTAGATCTGTGTTATGAGTCCAGGACAGTGTAGACCTAAAGGTATCAGTTCCTAGGACAGTGTGTAGACCAGCATACTGTCTCCAGGACAGAGTGTAGACTCAGTTATACTGTCTCCAGGACAGTGTTGACCATTTTATACTGTCTCCAGGACAGTGTAGACCTCAAAGTTATACTGTCCAGGACATGCAGTGTAGACCAGTTATACTGTCTCAGGACAGTGTAGACCAGTTATACTGTCTCCAGATAGAGAGCAGACTCAGTTATACTGTCTCCAGGACAGTGTAGACCAGTTTTACTGTCTTCCAGGACAGTGTAGACCAGTTATACTGTTTCAGGACAGGTAGACCAAAGAATTGTCTCAGGCAGAGTGTAGACCAGTTATACTGTCTCCAGGACAGAGTGTAGACCAGTTATACTGTCTCAGGACAGTGGTGCACCAGCTATACCTGTCTCCAGGCAGAGTGTAGACTATTATACTGTCTCAGGACAGTGTAGACCAGTTATACTTGTCTCCAGGACAGTAGACTAGTTATACTGTCTCCAGGACAGTGTAGACTGTGCTATACTGTCTCAGGACAGTGAGGCCAGTTATACTGTCTCCAGACACAGTGTAGACCAGGCATACTGTCTACAGGGTGAGTGTAGACCAGCTATACTGTCTCCAGGGCAGAGTGTAGACTCAGTTATACTGTCTCAGGACAGTGTGAGACCAGTTATACTGTCTCCAGGGCAGAGTGTAGTATCTCAGCTATACTGTCTCAGGACAGTGTAGACCAGTTATACTGTCTCCAGGACAGTGTAGACCAAAGCTATACTGTCTCCAGGACAGTGTGTTCAGTTATACTGTCTCAGGACAGTGTAGACCAGTTATACTGTCTCAGGACAGTAGACCAGCTATAATGTCTCAGGACAGAGTGTAGACTCAGTTATACTGTCTCCAGACAGTGTAGACTAGTTATACTGTTCCAGGACAGAGTGTAGAATTCAGTTATGCTGTCTCAGGGCTGTGTAGACCAATTATACTGTCTCCAGGGCAGAGTGTAGACCAGTTATACTGTCTCCAGGACAGTGTAGACCAGTTATACTGTCTCCAGGACAGTGTAGACCAGTTATACTGTCTCAGGACAGTATAGACCAGTTATACTGTCTCCAGGACAGTGTAGACCAGTTATACTGTCTCAGGACAGTGTAGACCAGTTATACTGTCTTCGGACAGTGTAGACCAGTTATACTGTCTCCAGGACAGTGTAGACCAGTTATACTGTCTCAGGACAGTGTAGACCAGTTATACTATCTCAGGACAGTGTAGACCAGTTATACTGTCTCAGGACAGTGTAGACCAGTTATACTGTCTCCAGGACAGTGTAGACCAGTTATACTGTCTCAGGACAGTGTAGACCAGTTATACTGTCTCAGGACAGTGTAGACCAGTTATAATGTTCCAGGACAGTGTAGTATTCAGTTATACTGTCGCCAGGACAGAGTGTAGACCAGTTATACTGTCTCCAGAAGAGTGTAGACCAGTTATACTGTCTCCAGGACAGTGTAGACCAGTTATACTGTCTCCAGAAGAGTGTAGACCAGTTATACTGTCTCCAGGACAGTGTAGACTAGTTATACTATCTCCAGAACAGTGTAGACCAGTTATACTGTCTCCAGGACAGAGTATAGACCAGTTATACTGTCTCCAGGACAGTGTAGAACAGTTATACTGTCTCCAGGACAGAATGTAGACCAGTTATACTGACTCCAGGACAGTGTAGACCAGTTATACTGTCTCCAGGACAGAGTATAGACCAGTTATACTGTCTCCAGGACAGTGTAGAACAGAACAGTTATACTGTCTCAGGGCACAGTGTAGACCAGTTATACTGTCTCCAGGACAGTGTAGACCAGTTATACTGTCTCCCAGGACAGTGTAGACCAGTTATACTGTCTCCAGGACAGTGTAGACCAGTTATACTGTCTCCCGGGGACAGTGTAGACCAGTGCCTGTCTCCCAGGACAGTGTGAACCAGTGCTCTATCTCCAGGGCAGTGTAGACCCTTATACTGTCACCAGGACAGGTATAGACCAGTTATGCTGTCTCCAGGACTGTGTAGACCAGTTATACTGTCTCCAGGGCAGAGTGTAGACCAGTTATACTGTCTCCAGGGCAGAGTGTAGACCAGTTATACTGTCTCAGGACAGTGTAGACCAGTTATACTGTCTCCAGGACAGTGTAGACCAGTTATACTGTCTCCAGGACAGTGTAGACCAGTTATACTATCTCCAGGGCAGTGTAGACCAGTTATACTGTCTCCAGGGCAGAGACAAACTTAAAATGTGTTTGTGTGTGATTACAGAAGAAAGTAGTAATATACTCGTACATCATTATTTCCCTTTATTCATAAGCAAGCTGTAAGATAATTCGTACATATATCACGTTTATGTAATAAACTAAATACTGTCAACAAAGTGGGTCTCTTATACCTTATTTTTACTTTATATTTGCGATAATAAATATACACAAATCTGAACCAATTTGGAATCGTTATTAAGTGTCCGTAGAATTTTGTCCGGTATTTTTCGGTTTGGGACCACTGTGTGGCGTCGCCAAGCGGCCGAAAAGTAAAGAACACATTAGGCCCGTTTGATCTTACATGATATTGTAAGGTCATCAGCATAGGCCTCGTGTTTGACCTTGGTTGTTTCAAAATTTAATGTTTGTTGGAGCACCGATAGGCATAGTGAGTACATTGCCATGGCGACAGGGTGCCCCTGCGTTGTTCTCTCGGATGACTGTACGGTGGTATTACCTTGTAGGGGTATCGAGATATTAATGTTGTCTAGCACTCAGGATGGAAGGAAACTCTAATGTGGTTTTCTTGTATAATATATAAGTTATATGATAGACAGTCTGGTGCTGGAGATGCCGCGTGGTGGGGAGCTACTCAGTAGAAGACGTTCGGTGAGTAGCGTGTTGAAGGAGGTAGATGTGCAGGAGCTTCGTTAGAGAAGATGTTGCCTGTTGCTGGCCTCCTGGTTGAATATATGTTAACAGCTAGGAGCTTGCTGGAGGAGGTGTTGCGTGTTCAGGAAGATGGGCCAGAATGTGAGTTGGTTGGTGAGGAAGCTCAGAGAAGGACAGCTGGTGGGTCGCCATGCTCGCTGGCGGGAGCGAGGTCCGCCAGGCAGGCAGAGGAGAGGCGAGGGTCGCCAGGCAGCGGCAGAGGAGGAGGTGTTGCTTGTTCAAGAAGATTGGTCAGACTGAATCTCACTGGAGAGACAGAGCTTATATACCCCGCAGCAGCCGCTATGAGTCATGGTGGGAAAACCCGAGAAGTCGCCGGTGAATAGTTTCGTTGCTAAGATACGGTAACATCTGGGGACAGCTCTCGCTTGGTTGCTAGGAAAGGCGGCACATTGGAATGCGATACGTAGTTTGTAGGGGAGACGTCCACTACAACCTCTTTGGGCCTTGAAGCTTGTTATATACAGTTAGAGGTCAGACGGGTCCTTGTAGGTGTTTTCAAAATATATTACAAAGCTTGGATACTTGATTTTGATGTTGTGCAGTGGTGTGGTTGAGAACGTTACAGACATTGGAAGCGTCAACCAGGAGTGCAGACTAACAGTACGCTGCTCAAATATTTCTCATGGCGTGGATGGCAGCTTCACCCCCAGCCTGATGGCCAGCATGTACTGGTAGGCTCCCTGCAGCTGCCCTGACGTCATCATTAATTCACACACACACACACACACACACACCTATCAAGGTTAAGTAAAACCATTTTCCCGTCAACTATTTATTACATTAACACAAACGTGACCTTCGTCTCACTATCAACAACTATAACCTTGTGGACCATCTTTACTAATAACAATGTGGCTTGTTTACAGGTTATATACTGCATTATGATATCTCTTCCAGAGCCAAAACAAAATATACAGAACAGTACACTTATACTCTATAACACATTATTTATACAGGATTGATTCAGGTGGTGGTACTGTATAAACTGATGTTATGTATATGTGGTGTGTATACATACACTGTGTAATGTGTGTACAGTGTGTAGTGTGTGTACAGTGTGTAGTGTGTGTACAGTGTGTAGTGTGTGTACAGTGTGTAGTGTGTGTACAGTGTGTAGTGTGTGTACAGTGTGTAGTGTGTGTACATCAACATACACTTACACTCGTGCACACATACATATCCTAATTGGAATTTTTTTTAATTAGTTTCATAATTTTTCGTAAAATTCGTTAATAGTTTTGTATACATTACCATTATATCACAAATAATTTAATAAAATGAATTACATTCGTGTCATCATTAAGTTTAGTCAATATATAAGAGTAATTAGCTCTAAGTATGACATGATCAGTCTAGGCTTGTTGAAGGTATGGTGGACCCGCGACATTAACTGGCTCCTATTGCTAACATTCTCAAATATCATTTCGTACGATAATTTATCCCCTATAATGTGTAACGGTACAGCATCAATAACTGCCTCACACTCAATTAATATAATATATCGTAAAGTGAGGTGTTTTATTGGGCAAAATTATAGTGATGAATTTAAGGTACACTGTACTGCACTGTACTGTACTGTACTGTACTGTACTGTACTGTACTGTACTGTGTACATGTTTGAGAATACGTACTGAGTTTAACGTTACATTCGCCACTGTTCGGCATGCTAGCCGGTCGAACAGTTCGCTGTTGACAAGTACTGAGCATGTACTGGCTCTGTTACACACTTGGCAAGTACTGGGCATGCACTGGCTCTGTTACACACTTGGCAAGTACTGGGTATGTACTGGCTCTCTGTTACACACTTGGCAAGTACTGGGCATGCACTGGCTCTGTTACACACTGTTGGCAAATACTGGGTATGTACTGGCTCTCTGTTACACACTTGGCAAGTACTGGGTATGTACTGGCGCTCTGTTACACACTATTGGCAAGTACTGGGTATGTACTGGCTCTCTGTTACACACTGTTGGCAAGTACTGGGTATGTACTGGCTCTCTGTTACACACTGTTGGCAAGTATTGGACATGTACTGGCTCTTCAATTTACCTGTTGGTACATCTGTTAATAAAGGTTGTCGTCGACTGTAGCAACACATCATTGTTGTAGGAGAAGCAAGATGTCAGGACCATTGGTCTGAAATCTTTCTGACCAAAACCCGACAAAAACTCATAATTTCTCATCCTAGATTCACAACAACAGCAGCAGTGGGGCTAAATAATTTAAATTTAATTAATAATCTTGTTTACGTGGACTTGGTTATGTTAGGATGGGTTAGAAGCCTAGGTAATATCACAGCCAGTCTCAGATAGTATGGTATTGACTAGAATACTGTCTATATATAATGCGCTTATAACTTATTACATATATTCTCGGATCACATGAAGATTAGCCTTCCTCCCTCCTCCCCTTCTAGAATTTATTTCACCTGATGATTAATATCCTTTATGCTACCTAGAGGGAGGGGGAAGGAGAGGGGAGGGGGGTGTTAAGGCTGGGTTAGGTTAGGTTAGGGTGTATAATTATGAGGTGGTACAAGGTGAGTGGTTAATCTTGAGTGATGCACATTAAGGTAGAGTGAACCTTGTCTTTGCAGCCAGTAGGTTAGGTGATGTGGAAGCTACACAGCCTCACCCACCCTTATGTGTTCTCACGGCAGTCCCTGACAGGGACACTCCCTGTGGCAGTAGGTCCGTGAGAGTGACACTCCCTGTGGCAGTAGGTCCCTGACAGTGACACTCCCTGAGGCAGTAGGTCCCTGACAGTGACACTCCCTGTGGCAGTAGGTCCCTGACAGTGACACTTTACCTGTGGCAGTGACGGTCCCCCTGACAGTGACACTGTGGCAGTGGGTCCTGACAGTGACACTCCCTGTGGCAGTAGTGGGTCCTCCTGTGGCACTCCCTGTGTGTGGGTCCCTGACAGTGACAATGGGTCCCTGACGTGTGGCAGTAGGTCCCCTGTGTGGGTCCTGACAGTGACACTCCCTGTGTGTGGGTCCCTGACAGTGACCTGTGGCAGCAGGTCCCTGACAGTGTGGCCTTGGGTCCCCACTCCCTGTGGCAGTAGGTCCCTGACAGTGACACTCCTGAGGCAGTAGGTCCCTGACAGTGACACTCCCTGTGGCAGTAGGTCCTGACAGTGACACTCCCTGTGGCAGTAGGTCCCTGACAGTGACACTCCCCCTGACAGTGGCCTCCTGTGGCAACAGGTCCTGACAGTGACACTCCCTGTGGCAGTAGGTCCCTGACAGTGATGGCACTCAGGTCCTGACAGTGTCCCTGACCTGACAGTGACTCCTGTGGCCAGTGGGTCCTGACAGTGACCTCCCTGACACCCCTGACAGTGGCAGTAGGTCCCTGACAGTCCACACTCCACCTCCCTGTGGCAGTCACACTCCCCTGTGGCAGTGGTCCTGACAGTGAGCTCCCTGTGACAGTAGGTCCCTGGTAGGTCCTGACAGTGACACTCCCTGTGGCAGTAGGTCCCTGACAGTGACACTCCCTGTGGCAGTGGGTCCCGGGACAGTGACTCTCCTGTGGCAGCAGGTCCCTGACAGATCACACTCCCTGTGGCAGTAGGTCCTGACAGTGACTCTCCCTGTGGCAGTGGGTCCTGACAGTGACTCTCCTGTGGCAGTGGGTCCCTGACAGTGACTTTCCTGTGGCAGCAGGTCCGTGACAGTGACACTCCTGTGGCTAGGTCCCTGACAGTGAAACACTCCCTGTGCAGTAGGTCCTGACACTCTCCTGTGGCAGTGGGTCCCTTGACAGTGACTCTCCCTGTGGCAGTAGTTCCGTGACAGTGACACTCCCTGTGGCAGTAGGTCCCTGACAGTGACTCTCCCTGTGGCAGTAGGTCCGTGACAGTGACACTCCCTGTGGCAGTAGGTCCGTGACAGTGACTCTCCCTGTGGCAGTAGGTCCCTGACAGTGACTCTCCCTGTGGCAGTAGGTTCCTCAGTGACTCTCCCTGTGGCAGTAGGTCCCTGACAGTGACTCTCCCTGTGGCAGTAGGTTCCTCAGTGACACTCCCTGTGGCAGTAGGTTCCTCAGCGACACTCCCTGTGGAATAAGGGAGAAGACTACAGAGGAGGGAGGGAGGAAGGGTGTAGGTCCAGCATGAGGGAGAAAGTCACCACTACCATTGTGTACTGAACCACTGTCCACACACTGTACGAGAGAGTTATGACGGGCTGGGTCAAGATACAGTGTGTTGGACTAACGGGAGACAATTAGGAAGAGAACCCGGAAGGCAGATCTCTCTTAAAGGCGATCAACTCCATATCAGGGACTGCTGTATGGTGTTGACTAGAGGGAGTTCGACCAGTTAGGAAACTTGCAGCCGACCCAACCTGCTGCTGGTGGGTCACGTCTACCTGTAGGGGTCCGTTCGGTGCACAGGTGGTTTCCAGAACTACTGGTTTCTGAAGAAGTAGAGGTCCTCTGCTGAGGTGTAGGTGTAGGACACTACTAGGAAGGACATGGTGTAGGATGGGCGACTGTGTCCAAGTCCCACACCAGCACACAGGTCCTGTAGTGGAGAGTAAACTGCTATAAGAAGTTGTTTACAGTGAGTATGTCAGTCTTATGAGACCGCAATGGTGCACTACCTATGACACACCCTGTACAGTATGGTGCACCACCTGTGAGACACCCTGTACAGTATGGTGCACCACCTGTGAGACACCCTGTACAGCGTGATGCACCACCTGTGAGACACCCTGTACAGTGTGATGCACCACCTGTGAGACACCCTGTACAGTATGGTGCACCACCTGTGAGACACCCTGTACAGTGTGATGCACCACCTGTGAGACACCCTGTACAGTGTGATGCACCACCTGTGAGACACCCTGTACAGTGTGATGCACCACCTGTGAGACACCCTGTACAGTGTGATGCACCACCTGTGAGACACCCTGTACAGTGTGATGCACCACCTGTGAGACACCCTGTACAGTGTGATGCACCACCTGTGAGACACCCTGTACAGTGTGGTGCACCACCTGTGAGACACCCTGTACAGTGTGATGCACCACCTGTGAGACACCCTGTACAGTGTGATGCACCACCTGTGAGACACCCTGTACAGTGTGCACCACCTGTGAGACACCCTGTGCAGTGTGATGCACCACCTATGAGACACCCTGTACAGTGTGATGCACCACCTGTGAGACACCCTGTACAGTATAATTCGCACCACCTGTGAGACACCACAACACAGTGTGATGCACCACCTGTAGGGCTTTACCCTGTACAGTATGGTGCACCACCTGTGAGAGACACCCTGTACAGTGTGATCACACCACCTGTAAAACACCCTGTACAGTATGGTGCACCACCTGTGAGACACCCTGTACAGTGTGATGCACCACCTGTGAGACACCCTGTACAGTGTGATGCACCACCATTGAGACACCCTGTACAGTGTGGTCACCACCTGTGAGACACCCTGTACAGTGTGATGCACCACCTGTGAGACACCCTGTACAGTATGGTGCACCACCTGTGAGACACCCTGTGCAGTGTGGTGCACCACCCATGAGACACCCTGTGCAGTGTGATACCACCTGTGAGACACCTGTGCAGTGTGATGCACCACCAGTGAGACACCCTGTACAGTGGTGCACCACCTGTGAGACACCCTGTGCAGTGTGATGCCACCTATGAGACACCTGTACAGTGTGATGCCACCTGTGAGACACCCTGTACAGTGTGATGCACCACCTGTGAGACACCCTGTACAGTGTGATGCACCACCTGTGAGACACGCTGTACAGTGTGGTGCACCACCTGTGAGACACCCTGTACAGTGTGGTGCACCACCTGTGAGACACCCTGTACAGTGTGATGCACCACCTGTGAGACACCCTGTACAGTGTGATGCACCACCTGTGAGACACCCTGTACAGTGTGGTGCACCACCTGTGAGACACGCTGTACAGTGTGGTGCACCACCTGTGAGACACCCTGTACAGTGTGATGCACCACCTGTGAGACACCCTGTACAGTGTGATGCACCACCTGTGAGACACCCTGTACAGTGTGGTGCACCACCTGTGAGACACCCTGTACAGTGTGATGCACCACCTGTGAGACACCCTGTACAGTGTGATGCACCTGTGAGACACCCTGTACAGTGTGATGCACCACCTGTGAGACACCCTGTACAGTGTGATGCACCACCTGTGAGACACCCTGTACAGTGTGATGCACCACCTGTGAGACACCCTGTACAGTGTGGTGCCACCTGTGAGACACCCTGTACAGTGTGATGCACCACCTGTGAGACACCCTGTACAGTGTGGTGCCACCTGTGAGACACCCTGTACAGTGTGATGCACCACTGTGAGACACCTGCATGTGCCACCTGTGAGACACCCCAGTGTGATGCACCACCTGTGAGACACCCTGTACAGGTGATGCACCACCTGTGAGACACCCTGTACAGTGTCACCTGGAGACACCTGCAGTGTGATGCACCACCTGTGAGACACCCTGTACAGTGTGATGCACCACCTGTGAGACACCCTGTACAGTGTGATGCACCACCTGTGAGACACCCTCTACCAGTGTGATGCACCACCTGTGAGACACCCTGTACAGTGTGATGCACCACCTGTGAACACCCTGTACAGTGTGGTGCACCTGAGACACCCTGCAGTGTGATGCACCACCTGTGAGACACCCTGTACAGTGTGATGCACCACCTGTGAGACACCTGTACAGTGTGATGCACCACCTGTGAGACACACTGCTGAGTATGGTGCACCACCTGTGAGACACCCTGTACAGTATGTTGCACCACCTGTGAGACACCCTGTACAGTGTGATGCACCACCTGTGAGACACCCTGTACAGTGTGGTGCACCACCTGTGAGACACCCTGTACAGTGTGATGCACCACCTGTGAGACACCCTGTACAGTGTGATGCACCACCTGTGAGACACCCTGTACAGTATGGTGCACCACCTGAGACACCCTGACGTGACCTGTGAGCCTGTACAGTGTGTCACCACCTGTGAGACACCCTGTACAGTGTGGTCACCACCTGTGAACACCCTGTACAGTGTGATGCACCACCTGTGAGACACCTGTACAGTGTGTGCCACCTGTGAGACACCCTGTCAGTGTGATGCACCACCTGTGAGACACCCTGTAGTGTGATGCACCACCTGTGAGACACCCTGTACAGTGTGGTGCACCACCTTGACACCCTGTACAGTGTGATGCACCACCTGTGAGACACCCTGTACAGTGTGGTGCACCACCTGTGACACCACAGTGTGATGCACCACCTGTGAGACACCTGTACAGTGTGATGCACCACCTGTAGGACACCCTGTACAGTGTGATGCACCACCTGTGAGACACCCTGTACAGTGTGATGCACCACTGAGACACCCTGTACAGTGTGATCACCTGTGAGACACCTGTACAGTGTGATGCACCACCTGTGAGACACCCTGTACAGTGTGATGCACCTGTGAGACACCCTGTACAGTGTGATGCACCACCTGTGAGACACCCTGTACAGTGTGATGCACCTGTGAGACACCCTGTAGTGTGGTGCACCACCTGTGAGACACCCTGTACAGTGATGCACCACCTGTGAGAACCTGTACAGTGGTGCACCACCTGTGAGACACCCTGTACAGTGTGATGCACCACCTGTGAGACACCTGTACAGTGTGATGCACCACCTGTGAGACACCCTGTACAGTGGAGTACCACCTGTGAGACACCCTGTACAGTGTGATGCACCACCTGTGAGACCACCTGTACAGTGTGGTGCACCACTGTACAGTGTGATGCACCACCGGACACCCTGTACAGTGTGATGCACCAGACACTGTACAGTGGTGCACCACCTGTGACACCCTGTACAGTGTGGTGCACCACCTGTGGACACCCTGTACAGTGTGATGCACCACCTGTGAACACCCCTGCACAGTGGTGCACCACCTGTGGACACCTGTACAGTGTGGTGCACCTGTGAACACCCTGTACAGTGTGATGCACCACCTGTGAGACACCCTGTACAGTGTGATGCACCACCTGTGAGACACCCTGTACAGTGTGATGCACCACCTGTGAACACCCTGTACAGTGTGATGCACCACCTGTGAGACACCCCTGCAGTGTGATGCACCACCTGTGAGACACCCTGTACAGTGTGATGCACCACCTGTGAGACACCCTGTACAGTGTGATGCACCACCTGTGAGACACCCGTACAGTATGGTGCACCACCTGTGAGACACCCTGTACAGTGTGGTGCACCCTTGGACACCCCTGTACAGTGTGATGCACCACCTGTGAGACACCCTGTACAGTGTGGTGCAGACACCCTGTACAGTGTGATGCACCACCTGTGAACACCCTGTACAGTGTGATGCACCACCTGTGAAGACACCTGTACAGTGTGATGCACCACCTGTAGAGACACCCTGTACAGTGTGATGCACCACCTGTGAGACACCCTGTACAGTATGGTGCACCACCTGTGAGACACCCTGTACAGTGTGATGCACCACCTGTAGACACCTGTACAGTGTGATGCACCCCTGTGAACACCCTGTACAGTGTGATGCCACCTGTGAGACACCACCCTGTAACATGTGTGATGCACCACCTGTGAGACACCCTGTACAGTGTGATGCACCACGAGACCCCTGTACAGTGTGATGCACCTGTGAACACCCTGTACAGTGTGATGCACCACCTGTGAGACACCTGTACAGTGTGATGCACCACCTGTGGCTGTACAGTGTGATGCACCACCTGTGAGACACCCTGTACAGTGTGATGCACCACCTGAGACACCTGTACAGTGTGATGCACCACCTGTGAGACACCCTGTACAGTGTGATGCACCACCTGTGAGACACCCTGTACAGTGTGATGCACCACCTGTGAGACACCCTGTACAGTGTGATGCACCTGTGAGACACCCTGTACAGTGTGATGCACCACCTGTAAGACACCTGTACAGTGGTGCACCACCTGTGAGACACCCTGTACAGTGTGATGCACCACCTGTGAGACACCCTGTACAGTGTGATGCACCACCTGTGAGACACCCTGTACAGTGTGATGCACCACAGAGACACCCTGTACAGTGTGATGCACCACCTGTGAGACACCCTGTACAGTGTGATGCACCACCTGAGACACCCTGTACAGTGTGGTGCACCACCTGTGAGACACCCTGTACAGTGGTGCACCACCTGTGAGACACCCTGTACAGTGTGATGCACCACCTGTGAGACACCCTGTACAGTGTGATGCACCTGTGAACACCCTGTACAGTGTGATGCACCACCTGTGAGACCTGTACAGTGTGGTGCACCACCTGTGAGACACCCTGTACAGTGTGATGCACCACCTGTGGACACCTGTACAGTGGTGCACCACCTGTAGGACACCCTGTACAGTGTGTGCACCACCTGTGAGACACCCTGTACAGTGTGATGCACCACCTGTGAACACCCCATACAGTGTGATGCACCACCTGTGAGACACCCTGTACAGTGTGATGCACCACCTGTGAGACACCCTGTACAGTGTGATGCACCACCTGTGAGACACCCTGTACAGTGTGATGCACCACCTGTGAGACACCCTGTACAGTGTGATGCACCACCTGTGAGACACCCTGTACAGTGTGATGCACCACCGTGAGACACCCTGCAGTATGGTGCACCACCTGTGAGACACCCCTGTACAGTGTGATGCACCACCTGTGAGACACCCTGTACAGTATGGTGCACCACCTGTGAGACACCCTGTACAGTGTGATGCTGCACCACCTGTGAGACACCCTGTACAGTGTGATGCACCACCTGTGAGACACCCTGTACAGTGTGGTGCACCACCTGTGAACACCTGTACAGTGTGGTGCACCACCTGTGAGACACCCTGTACAGTGTGGTGCACCACCTGTAGAACACCCTGTACAGTGTGATGCACCACTGTGAGACACCCTGCCAGTGTGATGCACCACCTGTGAGACACCCTGTACAGTATGTGCACCTGTGAGACACCGACGTGTGATGCACCACCTGTAGACACCCTGTACAGTGTGATGCACCACCTGGAGACACCCTGTACAGTGTGATGCACCACCTGTGAGACACCCTGTACAGTGTGATGCACCACGTGTGTGCCGACGTGACCACCTGTGAGACACCCTGTACAGTATGGTGCACCA
Organism: Homarus americanus; assembly: GCF_018991925.1. Classification (NCBI taxonomy): domain Eukaryota; kingdom Metazoa; phylum Arthropoda; class Malacostraca; order Decapoda; family Nephropidae; genus Homarus; species Homarus americanus. The sequence goes on from NW_024726422.1 coordinate 28,802, forward strand.
CCAGAGACACCCGTACAGTATGGTGCACCACCTGTGAGACACCCTGTACAGTGTGATGCACCACCTGTGAGACACCCTGTACAGTGTGATGCACCACCTGTGAGACACCCTGTACAGTGTGATGCCCACCTGTGAGACACCCTGTACAGTGTGATGCACCACCTGTGAGACACCCTGTACAGTGTGATGCACCACCTGTGAGACACCCCTGCAGTGTGGTGCACCACCAGAGCACCTGTACAGTGTGATGCACCACCTGTGAGACACCCTGTACAGTGTGATGCACCACCTGTGAGACACCCTGTACAGTGTGATGCACCACCTGTGAGACACCCTGTACAGTGTGGTGCACCACCTGTGAGACACCCTGTACAGTGTGATGCACCACCTGTGAGACACCCTGTACAGTGTGATGCACCACCTGTGAGACACCCTGTACAGTGTGTGCACCACCTGTGAGACACCCTGTACAGTGTGATGCACCTGTGAGACACCCTGTACAGTGTGATGCACCACCAGAGACACCCTGTACAGTGTGATGCACCACTCCTGAGACACCCTGTACAGTGTGATGCACCACCTGTGAGACACCCTGTACAGTGTGATGCACCACCTGTGAGACACCTGCAAGTGTGATGCACCACCTGTGAGACACCCTGTACAGTGTGATGCACCACCTGTGAGACACCCTGTACAGTGTGATGCACCACCTGTGAGACACCCTGTACGGTGTGATGCACCACCTGTGAGACACCCTGTACAGTGGATGCACCACCTGTGAGACACCCCGTACAGTGTGATGCACCACCTGTGAGACACCCTGGTGTGATGCACCACCTGCACCCTGTACAGTGTGATGCACCACCTGTGAGACACCCTGTACAGTGGATGCACCACTCAGGACACCCTGTACAGTGTGATGCACCACCTGTGAGACACCCTGTACAGTGTGATGCACCACCTGGAGACACCCTGCACAGTGTGATGCACCACCAGAGACACCCTGTACAGTGTGATGCACCACTGAGACACCGACAGTGTGACACCCCTGTGAGACACCCTGTACAGTATGGTGCACCACCCAGAGACACCCTGTACAGTGTGATGCACCACCTGTGAGACACCCTGTACAGTGTGATGCACCACCTGTGAGACACCCTGTACAGTGTGATGCACCACCTGTGAGACACCCTGTACAGTGATGCACCACTGTGAGACACCTGTACAGTGTGATGCACCACCTGTGAGACACTCAAAGTGTGATGCACCACCTGTGAGACACCCTGTACAGTATGGTGCACCACCTGTGAGACACCCTGTACAGTATGGTGCACCACCTAGAGACACCCTGTACAGTGATATTGCACCACCTGTGAGACACCCTGTACAGTGTGATGCACCACTCTGAGACACCCTGTACAGTGTGATGCACCACCAGAGACACCCTGTACAGTGTGATGCACCACCTGTGAGAGACACCCTGTCAGTGATGCACCACTGTGAGACACCCTGTACAGTGTGATGCACCACCGAGACACTTGTGAGACACCCTGTACAGTATGGTGCACCACCTGGAGACACCCTGTACAGTATGTTGCACCACCTGTGAGACACCCCTTGCAGTGTGATGCACCACCTGTGAGACACCCTGTACAGTGTGATGCACCACCTGTGAGACACCCTGTACAGTGTGATGGCACCACCTGTGAGACACCCTGTACAGTGTGATGCACCACTCAGAGACACCCTGTACAGTGTGATGCACCACCGAGACACCTGCAGTGTGGTGACCACCGAGACACCTATGATGCACCACCTGTGAGACACCGCAGTGTGATGCACCACCTATGACACACCCTGTACAGTGTGGTGCACCACCTGTGAGACACCCTGTACAGTATGGTGCACCACCTATGACACACCCTGTACAGTGTGATGCACCACCTGTGAGACACCCTTGTACAGTGTGATGCACCACTTGTGACACACCCTTGTACAGTATGGTGCACCACCTAGAGACACCCTGTACAGTATGGTGCACCACCTGGCGACACACCCTGTACAGGTGATGCACCACCTGTGAGACACCCTGTACAGTGTGATGCACCACCTATGCAAGCACCCTGTACAGTATGGTGCACCACCTGTGAGACACCCTGTACAGTATGGTGCACCACCTATGACACACCCTGTACAGTGTGATGCACCACCTGTGAGACACCCTGTACAGTGTGATGCACCACTTATGACACACCCTGTACAGTATATTGCACGATAACATTTCAGATGCTTTATTCACTCTATAGATTTAATGGACACTTGGAGGATAATATTGTGTTCATTGCGGTGTTGAAGGAAATCAACACCTTGTAGTCACTACTGGAGAAGTATAGTGCAGTTGTGGACATAATTTCCTGAACAGTTGGCAATATCTGTCGTCTACTTGTGGCTCATATATATATATAATTGTTTATATTTAATAACACTGCTTTTCATCACACATTATGCCACAACCATTCATTAATACTGACAGCTTCCTGACCTGACTATCCTCAAGTAAATACATGACAGATACTGCCAAGTGCCCAGGGACGAGGGAGAGCCGGTGTGTTGGTCTACAGGAGGACTACAGGGTGGTGAGGGCCTGTGTGTTGGTCTACAGGAGGACTACAGAGTGGTGAGGGCCTGTGTGTTGGTCTACAGGAGGACTACAGGGTGGTGAGGGCCGGTGTGTTGGTCTACAGGAGGACTACAGGGTGGTGAGGGCCTGTGTGTTGGTCTGCAGGAGGACTACAGAGTGGTGAGGGCCTGTGTGTTGGCTCTACAGGAGGACTACAGGGTGGTGGAGGGCTGTGGTTGGTCTACAGGAGACTACAGGTGGTGAGGCCTGTGTGTTGGCTCCAGGAGGACTACAGGAGGAGGCCTGTGTTGGTCTGGCGGAGGACTACAGAGTGGTGAGGGCTC
>NW_024726423.1:0-21063 GCF_018991925.1 Homarus americanus
TATGTATTATGTATGTATATTATGTATATGCTCCATTTATATTTATTCAGCCTAGCTAGCAGCGTGTGGCAATGTTATTACCATATCCCACACGCTTAATTAATGTGCCTGGCGACGTATGGAAGCTGCTAATGTATCACTTGCCATACGTCGTCTATGGTAGTTGACCAGGACCTTAGCTAGGGAGCAGTGCTATCCACCTCTGTGCACATACTCTTATCCAGTAAACCGAACCTACAAAACTATACAGGTGTTTGTGTTCTCTCCTGTATATAGAACTTATTACCCAGAACATCTAACATGGCGCAGTGCGTAGTTTTACTGGATTATTACGAGTGATTAGTGCAAGTTTGTGGAAAGCCGGCTGATGGATCCCCGCCTTGGGTCAACCCAGCGTCATCCCTCGAAGAATTTCGCAACTTTGAGCAGTGTCAGTGACAGTGATTTTCTGTGAAGTGTTTAGAGCATTGTGTGTTTCGTGCCATTCATGTGTGACCTTGTTCGAACGGATTTCCAAGGTATACGGCATGTTCTGGGCATTTGTGGGGTGTAGAGCTCAGCGCACCCTCCTCTGACCGTTTACAGAGAGCGACTGAGCTACTCCTATCTCCACCCCCCTCCCTCACAGCGCCGCCTCCACCCCCCCTCACAGCTGGGGCGAGACGCTCTCCTTGCGTGGGACACACACACATACATGTACTAACACTTGCTGACCGCGCGGTTTCTTATATATATTCTATATATATAACCTACTTATCTGTGTATTTAATTAAATTTTTTGTCTGAAATCTTGTTGATACGACGGGCTGACCGGTCAACACTGATTTAAGACACAGTACACAGATAAAGTAGTTATGTCTCATGCCTTACGTAGCCGTGGACCCAGCGCCTGGATGAGTCAAGCGGATGATAGTCCCCCAAAGATGGATGACCAGGCTGACCATGACACCCCAGCTCCCACAACATCGCGCAGCCCTTCACCTCACCATTCAGCGTTATCTCCAGAGATAATTGCCTTAATGAAGTTTATGAGAGATGAGAGACGCGAGGATGAAGCTCACAGACGTTTGGCGGATGAGCACAGAAGGCAAGCAGAGGCAGAACGAGACCACCAACGGAGAATGGAAGACAGTGCACGGTTTGAAGCCTTGATATCTCGCCTCACTGTTAACCAAGCCCCTGGCTCTAACACTGCCTCGGTACTGAATGGTTCAGATACCTCATCCATGCTTCCTTCACGCCCCCCAGCCCCACCTAAAGCAGCAGCTCAAACACCGCCCATCTTGGAGCCTGATGTAAATTTCCAGACTTTTCGCGAATGGCGGCGGCGGTGGGCTGATTATGCTACAATGGTGGATCTCCAGAGTTTGTCACAGCCTAAACAACTCATCCAGCTGCGTATGTGCCTGTCCTTGGAAGTTCAGCGTGTCTTAGAACATACGTTGCAGGTACCCCCAACCTCTTCGCTGTCTGTAGAGGAGGTACTGGACGTTCTACAACGGCACATCAAAGGACAGCAGAATGAAGCTCTGCGCAGGAGGGAATTGTTTAGCTGCAGACAGATGGAGGGTGAGTCTTTTGACGCTTTTTATGTACGTCTTAAGAGAGCCTCGGAAGAGGTAGATATATGTTTAGGCCACCACCAGCAGTGCGAGGAGACCCAGTTGAAGCAGGTGATCCTGATGGGTGTTAAGGACGAGGAACTTGTCCAACGCCTCACCTCCCTCGACTCTTCCTCTTCTCTTCAGGATGTGTTGACGATATGTCGCTCCTATGAGGCTGCCAGGTGTGCCACCTCTGCCATCCGAGCTCCCCCTACAGCTGTACGCGCTGTGTCCCGGTACAAGAAGGACAAGAAGTCTGCTCCTACGCCTTCGCCCACCACGTCCACGCCCGGTTCATTTTGTAACAACTGTGGTAAGCAGCACGGAACACAGGTGTGTCCAGCTGCTCAGTCTACCTGCAACAGTTGTGACCGTATGGGCCACTGGTCGCTCACAGTGCGGTGCCCAGCTAAGTACGTACAGTGCAATGTGTGCGGTCGTCTGGGCCACTATGACAAGTGTTGCCCTACCCACGAACCCAAGGGACAGCGTCGGCGGAAGCTTCGGCGCCCTTCTACCAGTGAGGGCCGCCCACAGTCGCCAAATCAGAGGCACGACGACCCTGGACAAAGCCCGACCCATTTTAGGAGGGTGTACTCCTCGCATCCCAGGACCAAAGTCCCCCAGTACATCAGCGTCATCGTGACCTACGGCGGTGTGTCATCCCGTCTTCAGATGTTGCCCGACACCGGCGCTGATGCTACAGTCATCGGTCCCCAGCATTTGCGATGCTTGGGGCTCTCTCCAAGCGATCTAGGACCGCCTCCCGAGGACCTCTGCGTCATGGCAGATGGTTCACAGATGGCCCCAGCCCTGGGTTCACTCTATGCACATGTCACCTTTGGCAACAGGTCGTGTCAGGCCTGGATTGACGTGCATAATGGTGTCCCGACTCCCTTGCTGTCCTACAGACATTGTCAAGAGTTGGCCATCATCTCCCAGGACTTCCCAACACCGATTCTCGAGGTAAATTACGCCAACAGGGTGCACGAAGGGAGCAGCAACTACCCTGCTGCCGCCCTACCCCTACCTCTGGCCAGTGACACCTCTCCTTCGGTAGTTGTCCCTGCTGCATCACGTCCCCACGCCTTGGCTCGCCTTCACGACAGTCACCGTGGAGCTGAGGCCACCAAACGACGTGCACGACAGACTGTGTTCCGGCCTGGCATCGACCCCGACACCTCCAATGCTGTCCAGGTGTGTAAGCCCCGCCACGTATTACAACCCAGCCAGCAGCAGGTACCCTTCATGAGTGACGACAACCCCACCCGCCCCTTTGAGTCTGTGTCGGCCGACTTTTTCTGTGTGTCAGGAAAGTCCTTCCTGGTTATCGTCGACCGTCTCTCTGGTTGGCCGGTTGTCATCAAGGGCGGTAATGACACGACGTCTGCCGCCACCATCAGCAAGTTCCGCCACTACTTCCGTGACGTGGGCGTTCCTGTACGCCTGCGAACCGACGGAGGGCCTCAGTTCACAAGCCGGGACTTTGCTGCGTTCCTTGACCGATGGGGAGTCCGGCATGTGTTGTCATCGCCCCATTACCCGCAGTCCAACGGCCACGCTGAGGCTGCTGTCAAATCTTTGAAGCACCTCATCCTTAAGGTGGCCCCTTTGGGAATATTGACTGCGAGGCCTTCGACCGGGGTCTTCTTGAACTCCGCAACACACCCAACTACACCGGACGCTCCCCTGCCCAGGTTTTGTATGGGCGCCCCCTTCGTTCTTGTGTCCCTGCTCACCCTCAATCCTTCTCCAAGGAGTGGCAGGCTAAGACAGAGGATTGTGATCGCCGAGCCGCCGAACGTGTTCAGGACGTCGTCGCCCGCTACAACGACCACGCCCGTTCTCTCCCCAGGTTGAGTGTCGGTACCCAAGTCCGTGTTCAGGACCCGACCTCCCTGCGTTGGGACAAAGTAGGCGTAGTCATGGGTCTCGGCAGGTCACGGGACTACCAGGTGCGGTTACCCAGTGGTCGTGTGTGGTGGAGGAACCGCCGTTTTCTCCGCCCCGTAACACTGCCTTCTGCTGGCCCCGCCACCAGTGTTGAGTCCCATACCCTTCCCAGTGATGAAGTCCCTCGACGCTCAGAACGGATCCAGAAGAAAAGGTCCGCTCAAGACTTTGCTATGAGCGTATAGGGGGGAGGGAGGTGTATGTATATTATGTATGCTGGATTATGTATTATGTATGTATATTATGTATGTGCTCCATTTATATTTATTCAGCCTACTAGCAGCGTGTAATGTTATTACCATATCCCACACGCTTAATTAATGTGCCTGGCGACGATGGAAGCTGCTAATGTATCACTTGCCATACGTCGTCTATGGTAGTCCAGGACCTTAGCTAGGAGCAGTGCTATCCACCTCTGTGTACATACTCTTATCCAGTAAACTGAACCTACAAAACTATACAGGTGTTTGTGTTCTCTCCTGTATATAGAACTTATTACCCAGAACATCTAACAGTGCCTATCGCCCTTCTTGAAGATAGGACTCACATAAGCCACTTTCCATTCACTGGGGACCATTTGTTCATCCAGGCATTTACAAAACAGAATCTTCAGGGGCTCTGCAAGCTCGTTGCACAGCTCCCTTAGCACTCTAGGATGCACCATGTCAGGTCCAGGACTCTTATGGACCTTTAGCCTGGACAGTTTATTTCTAATACCCTCTTCTGTGAACACAATGTGGGTCAGTGCTGTGTCGAACCGTCTGTCCTCAAACGCAGGAAGGTTAGTTGCATCCTCTCTTGTGAACACTGAGGAAAAGAAGCTGTTCAATGCCTCAGCTTTATCCTGGTCAGAATCTGCGTAACTACCATCTTCAAGCCTCAGGTCTGATACTCCTACTCGCGTTTTCAATTTCGACTTTGCATAGCGGTAAAACGCCTTTGGGTTTGACTTGACCTCGCGTGCAACCAGCCTTTGGAACTCCTTTTCAGCCCTCCTACACTCTATCTTTGCTTGGTTTCTGGCTCTTGCATACATCCTCCTGTCTTGCTCATCGTTTGACCCAACCCACGTCTTGAATTTCTGGGTTTTCTTCTTAATTTTGTCGACCGCCGCATGGTTCATGTGTAGGGATCCCCTCGTATTCCTAGAAGCACTGGGTTTGGTCTTGGGTATATATTTATCGATCAAATGGGTCATTTTACTAGTTATGATATTCAGCGTAGTGTCTGCGTTCTTGTACCTTAATAAGTCAGGCCAGTTGATACCCCTCATCTCTTCCCTCATCCCATTGTAATTTCCCTTGTAATATTTGCACCTTGGCCTGGCCTTATCTTGAACTAGGTAACAGTTAAATCTGAATGACAACACTGTATGGTGACTGGTGCCAACTGGGGCAAGGTGTTCCAGTTTGGCCACCATACCCTCCTCGTTTGTTATGATGAGGTCAAGTGGCTTGGGTGTTTGTTCCCCTCTGTAATGTGTCGGGTCTCTCACATGTTGGAACAGAAAATTATCTCTCAGAGTTTCTACAAAAAGAGTAGCAGGATTATTCAAGTCATTCGGGGTTGACTCGTTTCTCCAGTCGATGTCGCCATAGTTAAAGTCCCCCATGATAAGGAGGTGGCTGGGGTTGAGCATCGCCGCATTGTTTATTAAGGTTCTTAAGTTCCTTTGATTTAGTGGGCCACAGTTCGGGGATCTGTAGATACACCCGACGATAAGTAAGTCCCCTCCCTTTAATTTAATTTTACACCACTTGGACTCTTCAAAGACATCCTCTCCCTGTACCCTCGCCTGGCTGGCTCTAAGGTCTTGCCTAGCGTAGATAACCACACCCCTCCTGCAGGATTCTTGAGTTAGGTTCGTAAATGAGTCATATCCAGCAATACTGAACTCACATTCCTCTGGGTCGATTCTCCTGTTCTTGTACAACAGTTCTACAACTCCTACAATATCTGGTTGGTGTACTCTTAGTAGTGTTTCAAACTCCTCCCTCTTATCAAGGAACGTGTCGGTATTAGTGTACATGACATTCAAGCCAGAATTTGTTCTCGGTAACGTCTCTGCTCTTAGTAATAAACCCGCTCCACCCACATTCTCAGAAGCTGCAGCATTTGCTAAGTACACTGTATTTTGCAGGGTGTGGTTAAAAATTTCATTGTTTACACGGCGCTCGTTCCCTCCTGAGTTTTTATTGTGTGAAATTTCAGAAGAGTGGTAATTGCACATTAGTGTAATTTTTTTATGTTTGTGACCAGTGAATTAATCTATTGATATTTGCAGACATTGAGTGGGCAGTTTACATCTTCCATGTTAAAAATGTGATGAACAGTGTTCATCTCTTGAGTGCCAAAGGAAGTGTCATATTTACAAAGGTTATGTAATCCAATGTTTTATTTGTAGCTGTGGCATTTATTGGAAATATTGGTGTGATTTCAATAGAAAGTGTTCAGACTCTCACTTGAAGTATTTTTCTAACTTGAATTTATATTATATCACCTGAATTGAGTGTTATATGATTTCTCTTTGTGTGTTTTTAATTATTTTTGGTTCTTTTTCTAGTGACTTTAATTGTGATTTAACTAGAAAGGGTTCTAGTTCCCATTTGATGTCAGTTTATGACAAGTGAATTTATTGATATAACAAAAGTTTAGTGTTAGAGATTTTTCCATATGGCATTTTTAATCTGTTTCTTTAACTGATAATTTCATTAAAGACTGAAATACAATTTAGTACAGTGTAGACTTATATGCATTGTTAATAAATGTGCTATATGTATTTGAGAACTAATGCCTGTGTATTTTCAGCAAATGTGTTGATTGGGTTGAGAACCCTGTGGTGAGATGGATGCCTCTAAGAATGCAATCTCTGAAACCAGATACTAGTTGAAATTACAAGTAAGGTCCACCAAGTGTTGAGTACAGCACATAGTCCAGATAATTGAAAAGAGACAGTGAATACTTGTCGAGTACCGAAAATCGGCTTTTCTGTTAGTCATTCCTGAAATGAAGAGTGATATTTTCATGGGACATTCTCGTCAAGTATCATCACTTAATGTTTTAGCATTACTCTGAGTACCTTGTGAAGTGAAACTTCTGTGTTGTTTTCTTTAGAGATCGTTAATTTTTTTGTGTGACAGTCTCCGATACTATTACCAATAATTTTCATGATTGTAATTTAAGAAGTATCCTATGCAAGTTTGTGTTAATGTTTACCCCCCCCGTGTCTTGAAGGGTGTTAATTGAGTTTATCTTTGGTGGGGTAGTTTTGTAGAAGTTTTGTTGGGACATCAACGCATGATGATCACAGTAGTTGTTAATCAGTTGCAACTCGTATGCAAAGAAGGCTGAGAAAGCTAGTGGTTGTCATGGCTACTAGAATTTGGGTGTTTGAGAAGGGAGAAGGTCAGATCTTACGTCTCAGGTTTACCCATCGCTATTTCAAACAACATCCAGAAATATGCGTGAGCGTCAATTCGGATTCATGTATATATATGTTCCTTTTAGTAACATAACCTCGAAAGCAGTTTGTTTGCTCACCGGTATAATACTTGGGTAGTATGAGCTAATCCCGGAGCGAGAAATTTCTTATTTAGATACTGCAGGGACCAATCTAGGGAACATTCCACAAGTATATGATGAATTATGTAAAGTCAGTCAAGCAAATGAACTCTCCTTATGTGCACCCCATTACTTGGCGATCCAGCTTGAACAGAAGAATAGGCCCAGTACCTTGAAAGTCATTCCAGTAGATGATAATAATGCTTCCCCCCACTTCTTGTGTGATCTGTAATGGCATACCAACATCTTCCATCAATAACGTAAGGCTTATTCAGGGGATTTCGAACAGCATGATACCATATTGTGATGAAGTAAATATGGAAACACTAGACCCAAGAAGTTGAAAGAACTGATTAGAAATCAACCTTGGCCGCATTTGACTAGAGATATGTGCAAAATGTTGGAGGGTGTAATGTTGGATCACACTGCTTTGTTTGTGTTAGGACCTCGGGAAATAGGTACCATTGCGGGGCATCCCGCTAATATCCAACTAGCCAACGATAACCCCATTGGAGGGCCACAGTACCGACACCCTGAAAAGGCTAAGGATGTCATTAAAGGCATGATCACCGACATGCACGACAGACATATCATCGAACCATCAACCGCTGTTTGGTTGTCTCCCATTGTTTTAGTCACTAAACCCAATGGTTCCAAACGCATGTGTTTAGATTTCCGAGCGGTAAACCAACATTTGAAAGTAGATATACAACCCCTTCCCAGGTTAGATGAATTAGTAGGAAAAGCTGCCAGAAATAAGTATTATGCTACTTTAGACTTGAGAGACGCAAATTATTAAAGTAATACTTTACGACAAAAGTCGAGACCTAACCCCATTTAGTGATGGAATATAACTTATGAAAGTTTATACGCTTATCTTTTGGGCTTTTTCAGCCAGTCCCGTTATTCTTTTTATTTTACCAGAGAAGTAAACCTAGTGGTAGCCCCTTTTTGCAGCGAAGAACTGAGTGAGAAACTACCTCGATGACGTGATAGTGTGGGCTAATGATTTCACAACGTTGGTGGACAGGCTGGCCAGAGTGTTTGATAGATTCGTAGAAATGGGAATCAAGTTAAACTTATTGAAGTGTCAGTCTGGCCAACAACAAGTGAGATTTTTAGAGCATGTAATGTCAGAGAGAGGCATTGAACCAGATCCAGAGAATGTCCGAGCTGTATCAGAGTGTAAACCTAAACCCCCAATTAATGTGAAGCAAGTTTGCTGATTTTTAGGAATGTGTAGATTCTACTGTAAACATGTCCCCAACTTTGCCAAGATAGCTTATCCTATCACCGAACTCACTAAAGCAAATGTCTCTTTCGTGTGGACTGATAAATGTCAGAGGTCCTTTGATAAGTTGAAACACGCCCTCACATCATTTCCGGTTCTCGTTAAGGCAGATGCCGATAAACCCTTTGAATTGCACAGCGATGCCAGTGCCGTCTGTGTAGGAGCTTCCCTCAATCAGCTGCAGACGGATGGCTCGTTACGTCCGGTCGGTTATTTTTCCAAGAAATTAAAACCCACTGAGACTCGTTATTCTACCACCGATAAGGAAGCCCTCGGAATTGTATTAGCATGCCGGTTCTTCCATCATTTTTTGTGGGGCACACAATTTACTATCAAAACTGACCACCAACCTCTGACCTCCGTCTTCAGGAAGAAGACTAAGAATCAGAGGATGAACAGGTGGATGTTAGAAATGAGAATTGTATGTATTATGTATGCTGGATTATGTATTATGTATGTATATTATGTATGTGCTCCATTTATATTTATTCAGCCTAGCTAGCAGCGTGTGGCAATGTTATTACCATATCCCACACGCTTAATTAATGTGCCTGGCGGCGTATGGAAGCTGCTAATGTATCACTTGCCATACGTCGTCTATGGTAGTTGACCAGGACCTTAGCTAGGGAGCAGTGCTATCCACCTCTGTGTACATACTCTTATCCAGTAAACCGAACCTACAAAACTATACAGGTGTTTGTGTTCTCTCCTGTATATAGAACTTATTACCCAGAACATCTAACATGGCGCAGTGCGTAGTTTTACTGGATTATTACGAGTGATTAGTGCAAGTTTGTGGAAAGCCGGCTGATGGATCCCCGCCTTGGGTCAACCCCGCGTCATCCCTCGAAGAATTTCGCAACTTTGAGCAGTGTCAGTGACAGTGATTTTCTGTGAAGTGTTTAGTGCATTGTGTGTTTCGTGCCATTCATGTGTGACCTTGTTCGAACGGATTTCCAAGGTATACGGCATGTTCTGGGCATTTGTGGGGTGTAGAGCTCAGCGCACCCTCCTCTGACCGTTTACAGAGAGCGACTGAGCTACTCCTATCTCCACCCCCCTCCCTCACAGCGCCGCCTCCACCCCCCCTCACAGCTGGGGCGAGACGCTCTGCCTGCCTGGGACACACACATACATGTACTAACACTTGCTGACCGCGCGGTTCTTATATATATTTTATATATATAACCTACTTATCTGTGTATTTAATTAAATTTTTTTGTCTGAAATCTTGTTGATACGACGGGCTGACCGGTCAACACTGATTTAAGACACAGTACACAGAGGAAGTAGTTATGTCTCATGCCTTACGTAGCCGTGGACCCAGCGCCTGGATGAGTCAAGCGGATGATAGTCCCCCAGAGATGGATGACCAGGCCGGCCCAGCTCCCACAACATCGCGCAGCCCTTCACCTCAACATTCAGCGTTATCTCCAGAGATAATTGCCTTAATGAAGTTTATGAGAGATGAGAGACGCGAGGATGAAGCTCACAGACGTTTGGCGGATGAGCACAGAAGGCAAGCAGAGGCAGAACGAGACCACCAACGGAGAATGGAAGACAGTGCACGGTTTGAAGCCTTGATATCTCGCCTCACTGTTAACCAAGCCCCTGGCTCTAACACTGCCTCGGTACTGAATGGTTCAGATACCTCATCCATGCTTCCTTCACGCCCCCCAGCCCCACCTAAAGCAGCAGCTCAAACACCGCCCATCTTGGAGCCTGATGTAAATTTCCAGACTTTTCGCGAATGGCGGCGGCGGTGGGCTGATTATGCTACAATGGTGGATCTCCAGAGTTTGTCACAGCCTAAACAACTCATCCAGCTGCGTATGTGCCTGTCCTTGGAAGTTCAGCGTGTCTTAGAACATACGTTGCAGGTACCCCCAACCTCTTCGCTGTCTGTAGAGGAGGTACTGGACGTTCTACAACGGCACATCAAAGGACAGCAGAATGAAGCTCTGCGCAGGAGGGAATTGTTTAGCTGCAGACAGATGGAGGGTGAGTCTTTTGACGCTTTTTATGTACGTCTTAAGAGAGCCTCGGAAGAGGTAGATATATGTTTAGGCCACCACCAGCAGTGCGAGGAGACCCAGTTGAAGCAGGTGATCCTGATGGGTGTTAAGGACGAGGAACTTGTCCAACGCCTCACCTCCCTCGACTCTTCCTCTTCTCTTCAGGATGTGTTGACGATATGTCGCTCCTATGAGGCTGCCAGGTGTGCCACCTCTGCCATCCGAGCTCCCCCTACAGCTGTACGCGCTGTTTCCCGGTACAAGAAGGACAAGAAGTCTGCTCCTACGCCTTCGCCCACCACGTCCACGCCCGGTTCATTTTGCAACAACTGTGGTAAGCAGCACGGAACACAGGTATGTCCAGCTGCTCAGTCTACCTGCAACAGTTGTGACCGTAAGGGCCACTGGTCACTCACAGTACGGTGCCCAGCCAAACGCGTCCAGTGCAATGTGTGCGGCCGTCTGGGCCACTATGACAAGTGTTGCCCTTCCAACAAACCCAAGGAACAGCGTCAACGGAAGCTTCAGCGCCCTTCTACCAGAGAGGGCCGCCCACAGTCGCCAAATCAGAGGCACGACGACCCGGGACAAAGCCCGACCCATTTTAGGAGGGTGTACTCCTCGCATCCCAGGACCAAAGCCCCCCAGTACATCAGCGTCATCGTGACCTACGGCGGTGTGTCATCCCGTCTTCAGATGTTGCCCGACACCGGCGCTGATGCTACAGTCATCGGTCCCCAGCATTTGCGATGCTTGGGGCTCTCTCCAAGCGATCTAGGACCGCCTCCCGAGGACCTCCGCGTCATGGCAGATGGTTCACAGATGGCCCCAGCCCTGGGTTCACTCTATGCACATGTCACCTTTGGCAACAGGTCGTGTCAGGCCTGGATTGACGTGCATAATGGTGTCCCGACTCCCTTGCTGTCCTACAGACATTGTCAAGAGTTGGCCATCATCTCCCAGGACTTCCCAACACCGATTCTCGAGGTAAATTACGCCAACAGGGTGCATGAAGGGAGCAGCAACTACCCTGCTGCCGCCCTACCCCTACCTCTGGCCAGTGACACCTCTCCTTCGGTAGTTGTCCCTGCTGCATCACGTCCCCACGCCTTGGCTCGCCTTCACGACAGTCACCGTGGAGCTGAGGCCACCAAACGACGTGCACGACAGACTGTGTTCCGGCCTGGCATCGACCCCGACATCTCCAATGCTGTCCAGGTGTGTAAGCCCCGCCACGTATTACAACCCAGCCAGCAGCAGGTACCCTTCATGAGTGACGACAACCCCACCCGCCCCTTTGAGTCTGTGTCGGCCGACTTTTTCTGTGTGTCAGGAAAGTCCTTCCTGGTTATCGTCGACCGTCTCTCTGGTTGGCCGGTTGTCATCAAGGGCGGTAATGACACGACGTCTGCCGCCACCATCAGCAAGTTCCGCCACTACTTCCGTGACGTGGGCGTTCCTGTACGCCTGCGAACCGACGGAGGGCCTCAGTTCACAAGCCGGGACTTTGCTGCGTTCCTTGACCGATGGGGAGTCCGGCATGTGTTGTCATCGCCCCATTACCCGCAGTCCAACGGCCACGCTGAGGCTGCTGTCAAATCCCTGAAGCACCTCATCCTTAAGGTGGCCCCTTCTGGGAACATTGACTGCGAGGCCTTCGACCGGGGTCTTCTTGAACTCCGCAACACACCCAACTACACCGGACGCTCCCCTGCCCAGGTTTTGTATGGACGCCCCCTTCGTTCTTGTGTCCCTGCTCACCCTCAATCCTTCTCCAAGGAGTGGCAGGCCAAGACAGAGGATTGTGATCGCCGAGCCGCCGAACGTGTTCAGGACGTCGTCGCCCGCTACAACGACCACGCCCGTTCTCTCCCCAGGTTGAGTGTCGGCACCCAAGTCCGTGTTCAGGACCCGACCTCCCTACGTTGGGACAAAGTAGGCGTAGTCATGGGTCTCGGCAGGTCACGGGACTACCAGGTGCGGTTACCCAGTGGTCGTGTGTGGTGGAGGAACCGCCGTTTTCTCCGCCCCGTAACACTGCCTTCTGCTGGCCCCGCCACCAGTGTTGAGTCCCATACCCTTCCCAGTGATGAAGTCCCTCGACGCTCAGAACGGATCCAGAAGAAGAGGTCCGCTCAAGACTTTGCTATGAGCGTATAGGGGGGAGGGAGGTGTATGTATATTATGTATGCTGGATTATGTATGTATATATTATGTATGTGCTCCATTTATATTTATTCAGCCTAGCTAGCAGCGTGTGGCAATGTTATTACCATATCCCACACGCTTAATTAATGCCTGGCGACGTATGGAAGCTGCTAATGTATCACTTGCCATACGTCGTCTATGGTAGTTGACCAGGACCTTAGCTAGGAGCAGTGCTATCCACCTCTGTGTACATACTCTTATCCAGTAAACCGAACCTACAAAACTATAAGGTGTTTGTGTTCTCTCCTGTATATAGAACTTACCCAGAACATCTAACAGGAATATTCCTTTACAATTGATTATAAACCCGGTAAAGCAAATGTTGTAGCTGATGCGTTAAGTAGACCTGTGAGAGTAGTAAGGGAAGGGCGGCTGAAAGACCTAGTCGATCAATTTCCTACGCTAGAGGGCTTAACACCTGCCGAGCTTGGACTAGAACAACAGAAAGAACCACGGTGGAAAGAGCTCTTACAGTATTTGACTGGGGAAAAGTTACCGAGGCACAGATACCCTAAAACCACCATTGATAAGTTTGAAGTGATAGATGGGGTTTTATATCTGGTGAAAGAACAGATTGACAAAGCATTACTCTATTGCTTGGTAGTACCTGATCATTTACGTGAAGCCGCCTTAAAATTAGTACACAATAGTGCAAAGTCAGGTCACTTAGGGCAGTGGAAAACCATTGCCAAGACAGAAAGTCTATTCTACTGGCCAAACTACCGTAAGGATTGTATTGACTTTGTGAAATCATGTGAAAGCTGTCAGAAGTTCAAGGGGACTAGGGGTCTTACCCAGAAATGGCAGGCCTTACCGGTAGTTTCCAAGCCTCTCGAGCGAGTTTCTGTCGACCTGACTGACATGCATGCGGGGATCAATGAGTACCGTTATGTGTTGACGGTCCTCGATCATTACTCTAGGTTTGTTAACTTCTACCCCCTTCGAACTAAAGCGACCCAAGAAGTTACCCGAGAATTTGAGAAATTCACTAATGTATTTGGCAGCCCGAAGACGGTGATTGCCGATAATGGAGGGGAATTTACAGCAGCCCACTTTAAGAGTTTTTGTAGAAGGAGCAATATTAGTTCATATTTCACTTTGCCATACCACCCCCGAGGCAACAGTGTTACAGAAAGAATGCACCGAACATTTAAGACCCTCCTTGGCATCCTGTGTGAAGACAACCCCCGACGTTGGCCCAAGTTCTTAGGTCCCGTGCAGTGTGCATTGAACACGGCGGTGCACTCCACGACTGGAGTGCAGCCACACTTTGCTTTTTTCTCACGCCATGCTCACCGACAAGTGGGTATTGAATTACCTGTAGTAGAAAGTGAAAGTAGTGAGGGGTTAAGGGAAGCTCACCGATTAATAAAAAAGACTTCCGAGAGAACGTCAAGTGAAGTCCGACAACGAGCCAATAGAGATAGGAAGAACGAAGAAGTCCAGTTGGGACAAATGGTATGGGTGAGGGCTGAAGTACCTCTTCCAGGTACTAGTAGGAAATTGAACGCTAAATGGAGGGGTCCGTATACAGTAACTGATATCATCCGAGACGGTGCCGCCTACGAACTCACCAACATGTCCGACGAAACAGAGATAATTAAAAGAGCAGCAGAGAAAGTGAAAAGGTTCGTGGGTAGGGATATGTTTACGAAGTTAAATGACATTCAGGTTCCACCTTGTGAGTCTTCATCAGATTCAGAACCAGCTGGAAGAGAAAGGTTGGCCAGTCCAGGGAACCCAGGGGGAGTTGCTGCGGCTAGGTTCCCACAGAGAAGGAGACCACGGATCCGTATGGATCTCTAGGAACAGAACCGGTTGGTCGGTCACGTCTCTCAATTGCCGTGAAGGGCACTTAATTAGTACTTGAGATTCGTTGATCGTGAACATCAACTTTTTGTTTTGCCATGCAAGTTTGGCCACTGTGAGACCTTGTGAGAAGGGATTGTCAGTATGTAACCTGGGCCAGAGGAATGAGTAGATGTGTCTTACTGCAGTGAGAACATCGTGATCCAGTGATCAAGTTTACCTGGAGGTCCTATGCGCATAGGCCTAAGTTGGTGTAGGAGGTAGTGGGGCTGGACTTTAGTCACGGCTAGGCGTGTACAGGAGTACCGTACATGGACCTAGTGCAGTTTAAGACGGTTGCATTGCAAAGTCACGGCTAGGCGTGTACAGGAGTACATGGACCTAGTGCAGTTTAAGACGTTTGCATTGCCAAGTCACGGCTAGGCGTGTACAGGAGTACAGTGCATGGACCTAGTGCAGTTTAAGACGCCTGCATTGCAAAGTCACGGCTAGGCGTGTACAGGAGTACATGGACCTAGTGCAGTTTAAGACGCTTGCATTGCAGAGTCACGGCTAGGCGTGTACAGTCGTGTACAGGAGTACAGTGCATGGACCTAGTGCAGTTTAAGACGCCTGCATTGCAAAGTCACGGCTAGGCGTGTACAGGAGTACATGGACCTAGTGCAGTTTAAGACGCTTGCAGTGCAGAGTCACGGCTAGGCGTGCACAGGAGTACATGGACCTAGTGCAGTTTAAGACGCTTGCATTGCAGAGTTACGGCTAGGCGTGTACAGGAGTACATGGACCTAGTGCAGTTTAAGACTCTTGCATTGCAAAGTACAGAAGGGAACCGAGGTTTTGGGGGTTTCACGTGGACCGGGTCGCTGGCATTATAGTCTATTTGAGTCCATGCTCTGACCACTTAGATCTTGCCTCGTCTCGTGAGTGAACAATGATTCTTCCGTGGTAAGGTCAACCCTAATACTTCAGTGACTGGATGGGGTCCGCCTAACTACTCCTAGCTTGAGATCTCAATTGCTGAATTTGGTGCTTGGACCCAGTGTTATACATATGTGATCAATCGCCTAGATGGAAACTACCTGTCATCCTGGTGGATGGTGTAGTTACAAATGTACAAAAACTATAATTAAGGCCGGCCTGTTTTTATTATTATGTCTGTACTATTGATGTATGATTATGTTCTTCTGTGGGTCATGACCAGTATTGCTTTGTTAGTTTTATCTGCCCATGTCTGGGAGTTTTTGTGATTATTCATTTGAGTTGCAAAATTTTATGTATGTGAAAATTTTGTAACATGTGTGTTACCTGTATTGTTGACCATTACCCCAGTACTGCAAGATATTGTGTTTGAAATTGTGTATTTACTGTGAATGTTTTGTCGACTATACCGCATAATATTGAATCTTTGGGAGGGGAAAGCTTTGTAATGACCACGGTCTTACACGTCAGTTAGCGCCAAAATCAAATGATTCATATTACGCTTAATAGCCCACAAAACATGTAACTCGGCTTTCGTTTGAGTCCTCCATCTGAGGAGTCCGTTTTCTCATCACTTCAAGACACCTCAGTCCTCCGTTATCCCATTTTCTCTGACTTACTGAAACCAACCTCTCTATAAAATGAATTTGAGTGTGAGAGAGAACACCCTTGTTTTGAGTCAACTTAGATATGTCTGTTTACAGTTGGAACATTCAAGATCCATTGTGAGTGGGGTAGAATGCTTCAACTGTCCTTATCGTTAGTAGAACGTGTCAAGTAAGTGAGTGTCGAGTTTGCCAGCTAGAGTGGCGTATTTTATGTCGTCCGTGGGGGTATCCATGAGTTTCTGATCGCGCCTGAAGTTATATCATTTTGTCGCCCCGACATCAGAGAATCTGATGTTTATAGTTTAATTAGTGTCAGTTGTCTATTTGAGAAAGTCATTAATCTCCTGAACTATTCTGTCAACTGGTATAATCTCCAAGATCTAGCGCCTCCCCGTGAATAGCCCCTTGTTCGCCTCAGGCCTGAGCTTGCAGAATTAATGTTATCGACGTGTATATTCCACCTTTTCCTGGCAAGCTCAACCTCTGATTAGATTATATGAATAGACATAGGAAATTACCCTGATCAAGAACACCGGAGTTCATAACTAAGTATACAGTGATCCAAAATGATAGAGAAGTTATGTTGTTGGTAAGATCGACCCTTCTGGTATGAATATGGAGGCCCAAGCTGCCCAGCAGGTGCACATATATACCTCGACACGAGGGAGAATCACGCATTCGTGACTTCCTCAACGTCTCTCCAGGTATGTTAACGTGTGTTCCCGCCGCCTATTAATTCAGTTTAACTTAGTCAATTTTGGTGAATATCAGTGCTCATGTGTTAACATAGTGAATTCTGTGCCAATTAAGTCGAGTAACGTAGAGATTTAGATATTGTCTGAACCGTTGCCAGGCGTATGTTTTGTATAGTTGAAGTTAGACCTTTACGCATTCGTGACTTCCTCAACGTCTCTCCAGTGTGTTGAGCTGAATACTCATCGGCTAACGTGGGGCGGTAACCGGGTTGGACGATGCCGTTGATTCGACAGGACTGAACTGGGAAGTCCGTTTCCTGCAAATCAGGCGCCCACTCCCTGAGCGTGTGTCGGCCTACAACCGACCCCTAACAGCGATCTTCATTTGTTGTAGAGACCAGTGTTACCCTGGGGCACTCCTCACAGTCACATAGGCCTAAGTATTATGGTACCTTGTTTGGGGGATAACTAGCAGAAATATAGTATCCCAGGTTAAGTATTGAACCACTGAATGAGAGTTAAAAGTGCCATGTTGTTCCTTGTGAATTAACAGGAGGTATTGTATGTTGAGATAATTGTGGAGTTGTCCAGTGTGCTATGTATTCATTGGTAGTGACCATGAAATGATAATCTGAGAGTATAATGATATAACCAAGAAGTGAAGAGTTAATTTGCTACTTGGTAAGGTAAGACCTGAGGGTCCAGTGATATCTGGTGTATACCCAGTACTGAATATCATTTGGCAGAGTGACAATACCACAATTGTCGATTGAAGTAATAAGTATTTGGAGGTATTTAATGAGGTAATAAGTTCTTGAAGTGTTTGATGACTTAAGAAACAAATTGCAGTTCTGTTTTGTCTGAGTGAATCTAAGATGCATCTTATCCAATCACTGTGTTAATAAATATTGAATTAGTAATCTACGTCTACGAGTATCACCACTCTATCCTTTCCCACATTGGTTCTCAGAAAATAACTAACTCACGTGCCTAGAAGCTCGCTACCTAACAGTTAACTAAGAGATGTTATATTCTAGAAAATCCTGGGTGGTGGCAGGCTACCGTTGTAAGTATAATAAGTGTGGTAATAACAAAGACATGGTTTCCCAGGTTAATCCATGGTTTAGAATATAACTAGAACAAAATATATGGATGAGATCATAATATATGACAGGAAATGAAAAGAAAGAACATTGACTTGGAAAATATAAGCAGAGAAGCATAAGAGTTACTTATATAAGAATATATAAGAATATAAGGTATATAGAGATAAAGAACATATAAGAATATAAGCAAGAATATATAAAAGTAAGTATGTGTGTAAAGAACTGAAGAAGGATAAGTATATAAAACAGGATACTCATTGGAAAGAATGCTACAGAACAAATAAGTATATGAATAAATAGAATACTAACAGAAAAATAATATCTATATGGTAAATTATTAAAAAGAGGAAACTCGGCATTACAGTCACGTCTCTTTTCCTTTATATTCTTCACCAAAAGGTCGGCTCTCTAGCCGCCCGGGCGATCGGTCACGTCTCTGTCACGCACTGTTGGCAAATACTGGGCATGCACCGGCTCCTGAATGTACTTGAACCCGCTCCAGTGTTGGTCAAGTCTTCTCTTGAAAGAGCTCACACTCGGTGCCGTCACAACACTCTTTGGTAGATTGTTCCAAGAGTTTACAACCCTCACTCCGAAAAAGTTTGCCCTCACGGTTTTCTGGACTTGCGGCTTCTTCAATCTTGAGCTGTGACCCCTTGTGGGGCGAGCGTCCGCCAGCTCCAAGTAAGGACACTCAACTGAGTAGTGCCCCCTGAGATGCTTATAAACCTCAACTAGGTCCCCCCTTGCCCGTCTGTAGTATAAGCTAGGCAAGTTCAGGCGCTCCAATCTCTCAGGGTAGCTGAGGTGCCGAAGTGCAGGCACCAGTTTGGTGGCCCTCCTTTGAACATTTTCAACCAACTGACAGTCCCTAGCATATCTCAGGGACCAGATGGGGTGACAGTACTCCAGATGGGGAAGCACTTCACTCCTGAAGATCGTCACGAGGGACGGACCGTCTAGATATCTGAACGACCTTCTTATAAGACCCAATAATTTATTTGCCTGATTTACCTTCTTCTCACAATGGCTCGAGAACTTCAGCTCATTGTCAACATACACACCTAAGTCCTTCTCACACACAGTCTCAACTAGTACATTTTCTTCATCCCGTTGGGACATATGGTACGCCTCCTTACCGTTGGTACGCCCCAGGTTCATCCTCTTACACTTCGTGACATTGAATCTCAGCAGCCATTCCTTCGACCATTCCTGGAGCCCACAGAGGTCCTTCTGCAGCTCTTCACAGTCCGCTTGGTTCTTAATTTCCCGAAATAACTTGCCATCATCGGCAAACATTTGTATGGAGGAGTGTACAACGTCAGGCATATCATTTATGAAACAAACAAACAACAGCGGGCCCAATACACTACCCTGCGGTACCCCACTTGTTACAGGTACAGATGACGATTTCGTGCCATTAATCACCACACATTGCTTGCGGTCATGTAGAAAGTCTTCTATCCACGCTAGGACAGTTCCCCGAATTCCGTACCCTTCCAGTTTGATTTTCAGCCTTTCGTGGGGTACACTGTCGAAAGCCTTGGCAAATTCTAGGTAAATATTGTCGATATTACCACCCCGTTCTAGAATGTGGGTCCAAATATCCAATACCTTGAGCAATTGTGTCAAGCAAGAGCGCCCCGGCATAAAACCGTGTTGGCAATCTTTTACAAAGTTGTTTCGTAGTAGATGTTCCATCGCTGCATCTCTGATAATACTCTCAAGTACTTTACATATTATGCTGGTCAGGCTCACCGGTCTATAGTTGTTCGTGGAGTGACTATCGCCCTTCTTGAAGATAGGACTCACATAAGCCACTTTCCATTCACTGGGGACCATTTGTTCATCCAGGCATTTACAAAACAGAATCTTCAGGGGCTCTGCAAGCTCGTTGCACAGCTCCCTTAGCACTCTAGGATGCACCATGTCAGGTCCAGGACTCTTATGGACCTTTAGCCTGGACAGTTTATTTCTAATACCCTCTTCTGTGAACACAATGTGGGTTAGTGCTGTGTCGAACCGTCTGTCCTCAAACGCAGGAAGGTTAGTTGCATCCTCTCTTGTGAACACTGAGGAAAAGAAGCTGTTCAATGCCTCAGCTTTATCCTGGTTAGAATCTGCATAACTACCATCTTCAAGCCTCAGGTCTGATACTCCTACTCGCATTTTCAATTTCGACTTTGCATAGCGGTAAAACGCCTTTGGGTTTGACTTGACCTTGCGTGCAACCAGCCTTTGGAACTCCTTTTCAGCCCTCCTACACTCTATCTTTGCTTGGTTTCTGGCTTTTGCATACATCCTCCTGTCTTGCTCATCGTTTGACCCAACCCACGTCTTGAATTTCTGGGTTTTCTTCTTAATTTTGTCGACCGCCGCATGGTTCATGTGTAGGGATCCCCTCGTATTCCTAGAAGCACTGGGTTTGGTCTTGGGTATATATTTATCGATCAAATGGGTCATTTTACTAGTTATGATATTCAGCGTAGTGTCTGCATTCTTGTACCTTAATAAGTCAGGCCAGTTGATACCCCTCATCTCTTCCCTCATCCCATTGTAATTTCCCTTGTAATATTTGCACCTTGGCCTGGCCTTATCTTGAACTAGGTAACAGTTAAACCTGAATGACAACACTGTATGGTGACTGGTGCCAACTGGGGCAAGGTGTTCCAGTTTGGCCACCATACCCTCCTCGTTTGTTATGATGAGGTCAAGTGGCTTGGGTGTTTGCTCCCCTCTGTAATGTGTCGGGTCTCTCACATGTTGGAACAGAAAATTATCTCTCAGAGTTTCTACAAAAAGAGTAGCAGGATTATTCAAGTCATTCGGGGTGGACTCGTTTCTCTAGTCGATGTCGCCATAGTTAAAGTCCCCCATGATAAGGAGGTGGCTGGGGTTGAGCATCGCCGCATTGTTTATTAAGGTTCTTAAGTTCCTTTGATTTAGTGGGCCACAGTTCGGGGATCTGTAGATACACCCGACGATAAGTAAGTCCCCTCCCTTTAATTTAATTTTACACCACTTGGACTCTTCAAAAACATCCTCTCTCTGTACCCTCGCCTGGCTGGCTCTAAGGTCTTGCCTAGCGTAGATAACCACACCCCTCCTGCAGGATTCTTGAGTTAGGTTCGTAAATGAGTCATATCCAGCAATACTGAACTCACATTCCTCTGGGTCGATTCTCCTGTTCTTGTACAACAGTTCTACAACTCCTACAATATCTGGTTGGTGTACT
>NW_024726424.1:0-10962 GCF_018991925.1 Homarus americanus
AGTGCCATGAATAGGGGTGTGAGGGCCAGGCACCCAATCAATACATGACCCGGGGTGTGAGGGCCGTGCACCCCTTCAGTGACATGACCTGGGGTGTGAGGGCCGGGCACCCTTTAAGTGAAATTTCCCGGGGTGTGAGGGCCAGGCACCCCTCCAGCACCATGACCCGGGGTGTGAGGGCCGGGTTCCGCTTTAACCCCATGACCCTTGGTGTGAGGCCCGGGCACCCCATTAGGTCCAAGACCCGGGGTGTGAGGGCCGTGCACCCCTTCAGTGCCATGACCCGGGGTGTGAGGACCGGGCACCCCTTCAGTGTCATGAAACGGGGTGTGAGGTCCGGGCACTGCTGGTGTGTGATGCAAAACAGGTGTGAGCCGGGCACCCCATACAGTGCACTGCGAACCGGGGTGTGAGGGCTGGGCACCCCTTCACTGACCCGGGGTGTGAGTCGGGCACCCCTTCAGTGCCATGAATCGGGGTGTGAAGGCCGGGCACCCCTACAGTGCTGTGAACCGGGGTGTGAGGGTCGGACACCTCATCAGCACCATGACCCATGGTGTAAGGGCCAGGAACCGCTTCAACCCCATGAACCAGGGTATGAGGGCCGGGCACCACTTTAGGTCCATGACCCGGCGTGTGAGGGCCGTGCACCTCTTCAGTGAAATGACCCGGGATGTAAGGGCTGGGCACCCCTTTAGTGACATGACCCTGGGTGTGAGGGCCGGGCACCCCTCCAGCACCATGACCCGGAGTGTGAGAGCCGGGCACCCCTTCAGTGCCATGAACCGGGTGGTGAGGGCCGGGCACCCCTTCAGCCCCATGTCCCGGGGTGTGAGGGCCGGGCACCCGCTTAGGTCTATGATCAAGGGTGTGAGGGCCGGGCATACCTTCAGTGCCATCGCCAGGGGTGTGACGGCCGGTCACCGCTTCAGTGCCATGACCCGGGGTGTGAGGGCCGGGCACCCGTTCGGTGACATGAACTGGGGCGTCAGGGCCGGACACCCCTTTAGTGCCATGAAACGGGGTGTGAGGCCCGGGCACCCCTACAGAGCTATGAACCGAGGTGTGAGGGCCGGGCACCCCTTCACATGGCCCGGGGTGTGAGGGCCGCGCACCCGCTTAGGTCTATGACCAGGGGTGTGAGGGCCGGGCATACCTTCAGTGCCATCGCCAGGGGTGTGACGGCCGGTCACCGCTTCAGTGCCATGAATCGTGGTGTGAGGGCCTGGCACGATTTCAGTGCCATGATTCGGGGTGTGAGTGTCGGGCACCTCATCAGCACAATGACCCATGGTGTAAGGGCCGAGAACCGCTTCAACCCCATGACCCTGGGTGTGAGGTCCGGGCACCTCTTTAGGTCCATGACCCGGGGTTTGAGGGCCGTGCACCCCTTTAGTGACATGACCCGGGGTGTGAGGGCCGGGCAACCCCTTAGCGACATGACCCGGGGTGTGAGGGCCGAGCACCAATCCAGCACCATGACCCGGAGTGTGAGGGCCGGGCACCCCTTCATTGTCATGAAACGGGGTGTGAGGACCAGCCACCCCTTCAGTGCCATGAACCGGGGCGTCAGGGCCGGGCACCCCTTCAGTGCCATGAGCCGGGGTGTGAGGGGCGGGCACCTCTTTAGTGCCATGAAACGGGTGTGAGGGCCGGGCACCCTACAGAACTAGAACCCGGGTGTGAGGGCCGGAACCTTTTCAGTGTCATGACCCGGGTTTTGAGGGCTGGGGCTCAATTTCAGTGCCATGTATCCAGGGTGCCCAGGCAGGCACACCTCCAGCACCGCGGCCAGGGGTATGAAGGCCGGGGCACCTTGAGTGCTATGACCTGGGGGTGAGGGCAGGCACCCCTCAGTGACATGACCCGGGGTGTGAGGCCAGGCACCCCTTCAATGACATGACCCGGGGTGTGTGAGCCGGGCACCCCTTTCAGTGCCACTTGACCCGGTGTGAGGTCCTACACTTGTTTGCTCTGGCCAAGGGAGTGCAGGCCGGGCATGCCTTCAGTGCCCGTGGCCAGGGGTGTGACGGCCAGCCGTTTGCTCAGTACCATGACCCGAGGTGTGAGGGCCGGGCACCCCTTCAGTGACATGACCCTGGAGTTGTGAGGGCTGGGCACCCTATCAGTGTCATAAACATTGGTGTGAGGGCCGGGCACCCCTTAAGTGCCAAGAAACGGGGTGTGGGGACAGAGCACCCCTACAGTGGTATGAACCGGGGTGTGAGGGCCGGGCACCCCTTCACATGACCCGGAGTGTAAGGGCCAGGCACCCCATCAGCACCATGACCCGGCGTGTGAGGGCCGTGCACACCTTCAGTACCATGACCCCGAGTGTGAGGGCCGGGCACCCCTTCAGTGCCATGACCGGGAGCGTGAGAGCTAGGCACCCCTTCAGTGACATGACCCGTGGTGTGAGGGCCGGACACCCTTTCAGTGACATGACCCGGGGTGTGAGGTTCGGGCACCCCTTCTGCACCATGATCCAGGGTGTTAGGGCCGGGCTCGTTTTCAGTGCCAAGAATCGGGGTGAGAGGGCCGGGCACCCCATCAGCACCATAACCCGGGTTGTGAGGTCCGGGAACTGCTTCAACCCCATGACCCGGGGTGTGAGGGCCGGGCACCCTTTCAGTGTCATGAACCGGGGTGTGAGGGCCGGGTACCCTTTCAGTGCCATGAAACGGGGTGTGAGGGCCGGGCACCCCTACAGTGCTGCGAAACAGGGTGTTAGGGCCGAGCACTCCTTCACATGACCCGTGGTGTGAGGGTCGGGCACCCCTTCAGTATAATGAATCGGGGTGTGAGGGCCGGGCACCCCTTCAGCACCATGACCCAGAGTGTTAGGACCGGGCTCGACTTCAGTGCCAAGAATCGGGGTGTGAGGGCCGGGCACCCCATTAGCACCATGACCCGGGGAGTGATGGCCGGGAACCGCTTCAACCCCATGACCCGGAGTGTGAGAGTCGGGCACCTTAGGTCCATGGCAGGTGTGATGGCTGTACACCCTTTAAGTGCCATGAACCGGGGTGTGGGGCCAGGCACTTGTAGTGCCAGAATCAGGGGTATGAGGCCGGGCACCCCATTAGCACCATGACCCGGGGGTGTGATGGCCGGGAACCGCTTCAACCCCATGACCCGGGGTGTGAGGGTCGGGCACCCCTCAGGCACCATGACCCGGGGTGTGAGGGCCGGGCACCCCTTCAGTGCCAAGAATCGGGGTGTGAAAGCCATGCACCCCTTCAGCACCATGACCTGGGGTGTGAGGGCCAGGCACCCCTTCAGTGCCATGACCCGGGGTGTGAGGGCCAGGCACCCCTCCAGCACCATGACTCGGGGTGTGAGGGCCGGGAACCGCTTCAACCCCATAATCCGTGGTGTGAGGGCCGGGCACCCCTTTAGGTCCATGACCCGGGATGTGAGGGCCGTGCACCCTTTAAGATCCATGAACCGTGGTGTGAGGGCCGGGCACCCCTTCAGTGTCATGAAACGGGGTGTGAGGGCCGGGCACCCTTTCAGTGCCATGAATCGGGGTGTGAAAGCCGGGCACCCCTTCAGCACCATTACCCGGGGTGTGAGGGCCAGGCACCCCTTCAGTGCCATGACCCGGGGTGTGAGGGCCCGGCACCCCTTCAGTGACATGACCCGGGGTGTGGGGGCCGGGCACCCCTCCAGCACCATGAACCGGGGTGTGAGGACCGGGAACAGCTTCAACCCCATGACCCGTGGTGTGAGGGCCGGGCACCCCATTAGGTCCATGACCCGGGATGTGAGGGCCGTGCACCCTTTCAGTGCCATGACCGGGAGTGTGAGAGCTGGGCACCCATTCAGTGCGATGAAACGGGGTGTGAAGGCGGGGCACCGCTACAGTGCTGCGAACCGGGGTCTGAGGGCCGGGCACCCCTTCACATGACCCAGGGTGTGAGGGTCGGGCACCTTCAATTGCCATAGATCAGGGGTGTGAAGGCTGGGCACCCTGCAATGCTGTGAACCAGGGTGTGAGACTACTTTGCTCAGTGCATGATCCAGGGGTGTGAGACCAGGCACCCTATCGCCTCCTTGACCTGAAGGTGTGAGGGCTGGGCGCCGTTTCAGTGCCATGAATCAGGTGTGAGCCAGGCACCTCCTTTGACCAGGGTATGAGATGCCACCTTGAGTGCTATGACCCGGGGTGTGAGGGCCGGGCACCCTATCAGTGACATGACCTGGGGTGTGAGGACCGGGAACCCCTTCAATGACATGAACCTGGAGTGTGTGGGCCGGGCACCCTTTGAGTGCCATGACCCGGGGTGTGAGGGCCGGTCACTCCATCAGTGCCATGACCCGGGATGTGAAGGCCGGGCAACCCTTCAGCACTATGACCCGGGGTGTGAGGGCCGGGCTCGATTTCAGTGCCAAGAATCGGGGTGTGAGGTCCGGGCACCCCTCAAGCACCATGACCCAGGGTATGAGGGCCAGGCACACCTTCAGTGCCATGGCCAGGGGTGTGTGAGGTCCGGGCACCCCTCAAGCACCATGACCCAGGGTATGAGGGCCGGGCACACCTTCAGTGCCATGGCCAGGGGTGTGACGGCTGGGCACCCCTTCAGTGCCATGAGCCGGGGTGTGAGGGCCGGGCACTCCTTCAGTGCCATGAAACGGGGTGTGAGGGCCGGGCGCCCCTACAGAGCTATGAACCGGGGTGTGAGGGCCGGGCACCCCTTCACATGACACGGGGTGTGAGGGCCCGGCACCCTTTGAGTGCCTTGAATCGGGGTGTGATGGCCGGGCACCCCTTCAGCTACATGACCCGTGGTGTGATCGCCGGGAACCGCTTCAACCCCATGGCCTGGGGTGTAAGGGCCGGGCACCCATTTAGGTCCATGACCCGGGGTATGAGGGCCGTTCACCGCTTCAGTGACATGACCCGGGGTGTGAGGGCCAGGCACCCCTTTAGTGACATGTCCCGGGGTGTGAGGGCTGGGCACCCTTTCAGTGCCATGAAACGGGGTGTGAGGGCCGGGCACCCCTTCAATGACATGACCCGGAGTGAGTGGACCGGGCACCCTTTCAGTGCCATGAACCGGGGTGTGAGGGCCGGTCACTCCTTCAGTGCCATGACCCGGCGTGTGAGGGCCGGGCACCCCTTCAATGACATGACCCGGAGTGAGTGGACCGGGCACCCTTTCAGTGCCATGAACCGGGGTGTGAGGGCCGGTCACTCCTTCAGTGCCATGACCCGGCGTGTGAGGGCCGGGCACCCCTTCAGCCCCATGACCCGGGGTGTGATAGCCGGGCACCCGTTTAGGTCTATGACAAGGGGTGTGAGGGCCGGGCACACCTTCAATGCCATGTCCAGGGGTGTGACGGCCGGGCACCGCTTTAGTGCCATGACCTGGGGTTTGAGGGCCGGGCTCGATTTTAGTTCCATGAATCGGGGTGTGAGGGCCGGGCATCCCTCCAGCACCATGACCCGGGGTATGAGGGCCGGGCACCCCTTCAGTGCTATGACCCGGGATGTGAGGGCCGGTGACTCCTTCAGTGCCATGACCCGGGGTGTGAGGGCCGGGCATCCCTCCACCACCATGACCCGGGGTATGAGGGCCGGGCACCCCTTCAGTGCTATGGCCCGGGATGTGAGGGGCGGTGACTCCTTCAGTGCCATGACCCTGGGTGTGAGGTCCGGGCTCGATTTCAGTGCCATGAATCGGGGTGTGAGGACCGGGCACCCCTCTAGCACCATGACACGGGATATAAGGGCCGGGCACCCCTTCAATGACATGACCCGGGGTGTGTTTGCCGGGTACCCGTTTAGGTCAATAACCAGGGGTGTGAGGGCCGGGCACACCTTCAGTACCATGGCCAGGGGTGTGACGCCCGGGCACCCCTTCAGTGACATGACCCGGGGTGTGAGGCCCGGGCACTATTTCAGTGCCATGAAATGGGGTGTGAAGGCCGGGCAACCCTACAGTGCTGTGAACCGGGGTGTGAGGGCCGGGCACCCCTTCACATGACCCGGGGTGTGAGGGCCGGGCACCCCTTCCGTGCCATGAATCGAGGTGTGAGGGCCGGCCTCGATTTCAGTGCCATGAATCGGGGTGTGAGGGCCGGGCACCCCTTCAGCACCATGACCTGGGGTATGAGGGTAGAGCATCCCTTCAGTGCTATGACCCGGGGTGTGAGGGCCGGGCACCCTTTCAGTGACTAGACCCGGGGTGTGATGGCCGTGAACCCCTTCAATGACATGACCCGGGGTGTGTGGGCCGGGCACCCGTTTAGGTCTATGACCAGGGGTGTGAGGGCCGGGAACCCCTTGAGTGACATGACCTGGCGCGTCAGGGCCGGGCACCCCTTCAGTGCCATGAGCCGGGGTGTGAGGGCCGGGCACCCCATTAGTGCCAAGAAACGGGGTGTGAGGTTCGGGCACCCATTCAGTGCCATGATTCGGGGTGTGAGGGCCGGGCACCCCTTCAGCACCATGACCTTGGGTGTGAGGGCTGGGCATGATTTCAGTGCTATGAATCGGGGTGTGAGGGCCGGGCACCCCTCTAGCACCATGACCCGGGGTATGAGGGCCGGGCACCCCTTGAGTGCTATGACCCGGGGTGTGAGGGCCGGGCACCAGGTGACACATGACCTGGGGTGTGAGGACCGGAACCCCTTCAATGACATGAACCTGAGTAGGTGGGCTGGGCACCCTTGAGCGCGCGACCTGGGGTGAGGCTGGTCACCCCTTCAGTGCCATGACCTGGATGAGGGCTGGCAACTCTTCGTAGCACTATGACCCGGGGTGTGAGGGCCGGGCTCGAATTCAGTGCCAAGAATCAGGGTGTGAGGTCCGGGCACCCCTCAAGCACCATGACCCAGGGTATGAGGGCCGGGCACACCTTCAGTGCCATGGCCAGGGGTGTGACGGCTGGGCACCGCTTCAGTGCCATGACCCGGGGTGTGAGGGCCGGACACCCCTTCAGTGACATGACAAGGGGCGTCAGGGCCGGGCACCCCTTCAGTGCCATGAGCCGGGGTGTGAGGGCCGGGCACTCCTTCAGTGCCATGAAACGGGGTGTGAGGGCCGGGCGCCCCTACAGAGCTATGAACCGGGGTGTGAGGGCCGGGCACCCCTTCACATGACACGTGGTGTGAGAGCCCGGCACCCTTTGAGTGCCTTGAATCGGGGTGTGATGGCCGGGCACCCCTTCAGCTCCATGACCCGTGGTGTGAGCGCCGGGAACCGCTTCAACCCCATGGCCTGGGGTGTAAGGGCCGGGCACCCCTTTAGGTCCATGACCCGGGGTATGAGGGTCGTTCACCGCTTCAGTGACATGACCCGGGGTGTGAGGGCCAGGCACTATTTCAGTGCCATGAAATGGGGTGTGAAGGCCGGGCAACCCTACAGTGCTGTGAACCGGGGTGGAAGCGGCACCCTTCAATGACATGGACCTGGAGTGAGGGACCGGGCACCCTTTCAGTGCTATGAACTGGGGGTGAGGGCCGGTCACCAGTGCTGGGCGACTCCGCGTGTGAGGGCCGGGTACCACTTCAATGACATGACACTGAGTGTGTGGGCCGGGCACCCTTTCAGTGCCATGAACCGGTGTGTGAGGGTCGGTCACTCCTTCAGTGCCATGACCTGGGATGTGAGGGCTGGGCACCCCTTCAGCCCCATGACCCGGGGTGATGGCTGGCACCTGTTTAGGTTCATGACAGTGGGGCGGAGGGCCGGGCACACCTTCAATGCCATGTCCAGGGGTGTGACGGCCGGGCACCGCTTTAGTGCCATGACCAGGGGTGTGAGGGCCGGGCTCGATTTTAGTTCCATGAATCGGGGTGTGAGGGCCGGGCATCCCTCCAGCACCATGACCCGGGGTATGAGGGCCGGGCACCCCTTCAGTGCAATGACCCGGGATGTGAGGGCCGGTGACTCCTTCAGTGCCATGACCCGGGGTGTCAGGGCCGGGCACCATTTCAGCACCATGACCCGGGGTGTGTTTGCCGTGTTCCCTTTCAGTGCCATGACCCGGGGTGTGAGGGCCGGGCACCCGTTTAGGTCTATAACCAGGGGTGTGAGGGCCGGGCACACCTTCAGTGCCATGGCCAGGGGTGTGACGGCCGGGCACCGCTTCAGTGCCATAACCCGGGGTGTGACGGGCGGGCACCCTTTCAGCTCCATGACCTGTGGTGTGAGGGCCGGGAACCGATTCAACTCCATGACCTGGGGTGTGAGGGCCGGGCACCCTTTTAGGTCCATGACCCGGGGTGTGAGGGCCGTGCACCCCTTCAGTGACATGACCCGGGGTGTGATGTCCGGGCACCCCTTCAGCTCCATGACCCGGTATGTGAGGGCTGGGCATCCCTCCAGCACCATGGCCCGGGGTGTGAGGGCCGGGCACCCCTCCAGCGCTATGGCCCGGGGTGTGAGGGCCGGGCACCCCTTCAGTGTCATGACCCGGGGTGTCAGGGCCGGACACCCCTCCAGAACCATGGCCCGTGGTGTGAGGGCCGGGCACCCTTTCAGTGCCATGAATCGGGGTGTAAAGGCCGGGCACACCTCCAGCACCATGTCCAGGGGTATGAGGGCCGGGCACCCCTTCAGTGCTATGTCCCGGGGTGTGAGGGCCGGGTGCCCTTTCAGTGACATGAACCGGGGTGTGAGGGCCGGGCACCCCTTCAATGACATGACCCGTAGTGGATGGGCCGGGCACCCTTTCAGTGCCATGACCCGGGGTGTGAGGGCCATGAACCCCTTCAATGACATGACCCGGGGTGTGTGGGCTGGGCACCTGCTTAGGCCTTATGACCAGGGGTGTGAGGGCCGGGCACCCCTTCAGCACCATGACCTGGGGTATGAGGGTCGAGCAGCCCTTCAGTGCTATGACCCGGGGTGTGAGGGCCGGGAACCGATTCAACTCCATGACCTGGGGTGTGAGGACCGGGCACACTTTTAGGTCCATGACCCGGGGTGTGTGGGCCGGGCACCAGATTAGGTCTATGACCAGGGGTGTGAGGGCCGGGGACCCCTTGAGTGACATGACCCGGGGCGTCAGGGCCGGGCACCCCTTCAGTGCCATGAGCCGGGGTGTGAGGGCCGGGCACCCCAGCAGTGCCAAGAAACGGGGTGTGAGGTGCGGGCACCCATTCAGTGCCATGAATCGGGGTGTGAGGGTCGGGCACCCCTTCAGCACCATGACCCTGGGTGTGAGGGCTGGGCATGATTTCAGTGCCATGAATCGGGGTGTGAGGGCCGGGCACCCCTCTACCACCATGATCCGGGGTATGAGGGCCGGGCACCCCTTGAGTGCTATGACCCGGGATGTGAGGGCCGGGCACCCTTTCAGTGACATGACCCGGGGTGTGAGGACCGGGAACCCCTTCAATGACATGAACCTGGAGTGTGTGGGCCGGGCACCCTTTGAGTGCCATGACCCGGGGTGTGAGGGCCGGTCACTCCATCAGTGCCATGACCCGGGATGTGAAGGCCGGGCAACCCTTCAGCACTATGACCCGGGGTGTGAGGGCCGGGCTCGATTTCAGTGCCAAGAATCGGGGTGTGAGGTCCGGGCACCCCTCAAGCACCATGACCCAGGGTATGAGGGCCAGGCACACCTTCAGTGCCATGGCCAGGGGTGTGACGGCTGGGCACCGCTGCAGTGCCATGACCCGGGGTGTGAGGGCCGGGCACCCCTTCAGTGACATGACAAGGGGCGTCAGGGCCGGGCACCCCTTCAGTGCCATGAGCCGGGGTGTGAGGGCCGGGCACTCCTTCAGTGCCATGAAACGGGGTGTGAGGGCCGGGCGCCCCTACAAAGCTATGAACCGGGGTGTGAGGGCCGGGCACCCCTTCACATGACACGGGGTGTGAGGGCCCGGCACCCTTTGAGTGCCTTGAATCGGGGTGTGATGGCCGGGCACCCCTTCAGCTCCATGACCCGTGGTGTGAGCGCCGGGAACCGCTTCAACCCCATGGCCTGGGGTGTAAGGGCCGGGCACCACTTTAGGTCCATGACCCGGGGTATGAGGGCCGTTCACCGCTTCAGTGACATGACCCGGGGTGTGAGGGCCAGGCACCCCTTTAGTGACATGTCCCGGGGTGTGAGGGCCGGGCACCCTTTCAGTGCCATAAACGGGGTATGAGGGCCGGGCACCCCTTCAATGACATGACCCGGAGTTAGTGGACCGGGCACCCTTTCAGTGCCATGAACCGGGGTGTGAAGGCCGGTCACTCCTTCAGTGCCATGACCCGGCGTGTGAGGGCCGGGCACCCCTTCAGCCCCATGACCCGGGGTGTGATGGCCGGGCACCCGTTTAGGTCTATGACAAGGGGTGTGAGGGCCGGGCACACCTTCAATGCCATGTCCAGGGGTGTGACGGCCGGGCACCGCTTTAGTGCCATGACCTGGGGTGTGAGGGCTGGCTCGATTTTAGTTCCATGAATCGGGGGGTGAGGGCCGGGCATCCCTCCAGCACCATGACCCGGGGTATGAGGGCCGGGCACCCCTTCAGTGCTATGACCCGGGATGTGAGGGCCGGTGACTCCTTCAGTGCCATGACCCGGGGTGTGAGGGCCGGGCACCCCTTCAGCACCATGACCCGGGGTGTGTTTGCCGTGTTCCCTTTCAGTGCCATGACCCGGGGTGTGAGGGCCGGGCACCCGTTTAGGTCTATAACCAGGGGTGTGAGGGCCGGGCACACCTTCAGTGTTATGGCCAGGGGTGTGACGGCCGGGCACCGCTTCAGTGCCATAACCCGGGGTGTGACGGCCGGGCACCCTTTCAGCTCCATGACCCGTGGTGTGAGGGCCGGGAACCGATTCAACTCCATGACCTGGGGTGTGAGGGCCGGGCACCCTTTTAGGTCCATGACCCGGTGTGTGAGGGCCGTGCACCCCTTCAGCTCCATGACCCGGTATGTGAGGGCTGGGCATCCCTCTAGCACCATGGCCCGGGGTGTGAGGGCCGGGCACCCCTCCAGCACCATGGCCCGGGGTGT
>NW_024726425.1:0-13623 GCF_018991925.1 Homarus americanus
TCAATAACACTCGTCACTATCACCAGTACCCACAACAGTCACCATGACTCATCACTGTCACCAGTACCCACAACAGTCACTAACACTCATCACTGTCACCAGTACCCACAACAGTCACTAACACTCATCACTG
Source organism: Homarus americanus (assembly GCF_018991925.1). Classification (NCBI taxonomy): domain Eukaryota; kingdom Metazoa; phylum Arthropoda; class Malacostraca; order Decapoda; family Nephropidae; genus Homarus; species Homarus americanus. The sequence continues at coordinate 134 of NW_024726425.1, forward strand.
TCACCAGTATACAAAACAGTCACTAACACTCATCAATGTCACCAGTACACACAACAGTCACCAAGACTCATCACTGTCACCAGTACCCACAACAGTCACCAATACTCATCACTGTCACCAGCATCAACAACAGTCACCAACACTCAACACTATCACCAGTACCCACAACAGTCACCAATACTCAACACTGTCACCAGCATCCACAACAGTCACTAACACTCATCACTTTCACCAGTACCCACAACAGTCACCAACACTCATCACTGTGACCAGTACCCACAACAGTCACTAACACACATCACTGTCACCAGTACCCACAATAGTCCTGATACTCATCACTGTCACCAGTACCCACAACAGTCACTAACACTCATCACTGTCACCAGTACCAAAAGAGTCAACAACACTCATCACTGTCACCAGTACCTGTCACAAACACTAATCACTGTCACCAGGCACCCACAACAGTCCCTACTACTCCACACTGTCACCAGGACCCACAACAGTCACCAAAACTCATCACTGTCACCAGCATCCACAAGAGTCACTAACACTCATTACGGTCACCACTACCCACAACAGTCAATAACACTCGTCACTGTCACCAGTACCCACAACAGTCAAAAACACTCATCACTGTCACCAGCATCCACAAAAGTCACCAACACTCATCACTGTCACCAGTACCCACAACAGTCACCAACACTTATCAATGTCACCAGTACCCACAAGAGTCACCAACACTCATCAATGTCACCAGTACCCACAACAGTCACTAACACTCATCACTGTCACCAGTACCCACAACAGTTACTAACACTCATCACTGTCACTGGTACCCACAACAGTCACTAACACTCATCACTATCACCAGCATCAACAACAGTCACCAATACTCATCACTGTCACCAGTACCCACAACAGTCACAAACACTAATCACTGTCACCAGTACCCACAACAGCCACTAACGCTCATCACTGTCACCAATACCCACAACAGTCACTAACGCTCATTACCGTCACTAGTATCCACACCAGTCAATAACACTCATCACTGTCTCCAGTACCCACAACAGTCACTAACACTCATCACTATCACCAGCATCAACAACAGTCACCAATATTCATCACTTTTTCCAGTACCCACAACAGTCACAAACACTAATCACTGTCACCAGTACCCACAACAGTCACCAACACTCATCACTGTCACCAGTACCCACAACAGTCACTAACGCTCATTACCGTCACCAGTACCCACAACAGTCAATAACACTCATCACCGTCACCAGTACCCACAACAGTCACTAACACTCATCACTGTCACCAGTACCCATAACAGTCACTAACACTCATCACTGTCACCAGTACCCACAACAGTCACCAATTCTCACCACTGTCACCAGCATCCACAACAGTCACTAACATGCATCACAGCCACCAGTACCCACAACAGTCACTAACGCACATCACTGTCACCAGTACCCACAATAGTCACCGATACTCATCACTGTCACCAGTACCCACAACAGTTACTAACACTCATCACTGTCACCAGTACCCACAACAGATCACGAACACTCGTCACTGTCACTAGTACCCACAACAGTCACCAATACTCAACAATGTCACCAACATCCACAACAGTCACTAACACTCATCACTGTCACCAGTACCCACAACAGTCACTAACAATCATCACTGTCACCAGTACCCACAACAGATCACCAACACTCATCACTGTCACTAGTACCCACAACATTCACCAATACTCACAAATGTCACCAGCATCCACAACAGTCACTAACACTCATCAATGTCACCAGTACCTACAACAGACACTAACACTCATCACTGTCACCAGTACCCACAACAGTCACTAACACTCATCACTGTCATCAGTACCCACAACATTCACTAACACTCATCACTGTCACCGGTACCCACAACAGTCACTAACACTCATTACTGTCACCAGTACCCACAACAGTCACCAATATTCACCACTCACCAGCATCCACAACAGTCACTAACACTCATCACTGTCACCAGAACCCACAACAGTCACTAACACTCATCACTGTCACCAGTACCCACAACAGCCACCAACACTCATCACTGTCACCAGTACCCACAACAGTCAGCTGCTTGCACTCATCCCTGCCATACATTTCCCACAGCAGTCCACTAACACTCATCACTGTCACCAGCAGTACCCTGACAGTCACAAACCACTAATCACTGTCTCCAGTACCGCAACAGTCACTAACATTCATCACTGTAGTACCCCACAACAGTCCTGCCTCATCACTGTCACCAGTACCCACAACAGTCACTAACACTCATCACTGTCACCAGCACCCACAACAGTCAGTAACACTCATCACTGCCACCAGTACCCACAAAAGTCACCAAGACTCATCACAGTCACCAGTACCCACAACAGTTACCAACACTCATCACAGTCACCAGTACCCACAAGAGTCACCAATACTCATCACTGTCACCAGCATCAACAACAGTCACCAACACTCATCACTATCACCAGTACCCACAACAGTCACCAATACTCACCACTGTCACCAGCATCCACAACAGTCACTAACACTCATCACTTTCACCAGTACCCACAACAGTCACCAATACTCACCACTGTCACCAGCATCCACAACAGTCACCAACACTCATCACTGTCACCAGTACCCACAACAGTCACTAACACTCATCACTGTCACCAGTACCCAAAACAGTCAACAACACTCATAACTGTCACCACTACCCACAACAGTCACAAACACTAATCACTGTCACCAGTACCCACAACAGTCACTAAAACTCATCACTGTCACCAGGACCCATCAACTTTCACAAAAACTCATCACTGTCACCAGCATCCACAGGAGTCACTAACACTCATTATGGTCACCAGTACCCACAACAGTCAATAACACTCGTCACTGTCACCAGTACCCACAACAGTCAATAACACTCATCACAGTCACCAGCATCCACAACAGTCACCAACACTCATCACTGTCACCAGTACCCACAAGAGTCACCAACACTTATGAATGCCATCAGTACCCACAACAGTCACCAACACTCATCAATGTCACCAGTACCCACAACAGTCACTAACACTCATCACTGTCACTGGTACCCACAACAGTCACTAACACTCAACACTATCACTAGCATCAACAACAGTCACCAATACTCATCACTGTCACCAGTACCCACAAGAATCACAAACACTAATCACTGTCACCAGTACCCACAACAGCCACTAACGCTCATCACTGTCACCAGTACCCACAACAGTCACTAACGCTCATTACCGTCACCAGTACCCACAACAGTCAATAACACTCATCACCGTCACCAGTACCCACAACAGTCACTAAGACTCATCACTATCACCAGCATCAACAACAGTCACCAATATTCATCACTGTCACCAGTACCCACAACAGTCACCAACACTCATCACTGTCACCAGTACCCACAACAGCCCACTCATCACTGCTCTACCAGTACCCACAACAGCTCACTAACGATGAAAGATTACTGCTCACCAGTACCACAACAGTCAATAACACTCATCACCGTCACCAGTACCTGGGCTGCGTCACTAACACCATCACTGTCACCAGGCACCATAACAGTCACCACGACTCATCACTCTCACCAGTACCCACAACAGTCACAAACACTAATCACTGTCACCAGTACCCACAACAGTCACCAACACTCATCACTGTCACCAGTACCCACAACAGTCACCAACACTCATCACTGTCACCAGTACCCACAACAGTCACTAACACACATCACTGTCACCAGTACCCAAAATAGTCACCGATACTCATCACTCTCACCAGTACCCACAACAGTCACTAACACTCATCACTGTCACCAGTACCCAAAACAGTCAACAACACTCATCACTGTCAATAGTACCCACAACAGTCACAAACACTAATCACTGTCACCAGTACCCACAACAGTCACTAACACACATCACTTTCACCAGGACCCACAACAGTCACCAACACTCATCACTCTCACCAGCATCCACAACAGTCACTAACACTCATTACTGTCACCAGTACCCACAACAGTCAATAACACTCGTCACTGTCACCAGTACCCAGAACAATCAATAACACTCATCACTGTCACCAGCATCCACAACAGTCACCAACACTCATCACTGTCACCAGTACCCACAACAGTCACCAACGCTCATCAATGCCCACCCACAACAGTCACCAACACTCATCATGTCACCAGTACCCACAACAGCACTAACACTCATCACTGTCACCAGTACCCCACAACAGTCATCAACACCATCACTGTCACCAGTACCCACAACACTCACCATCACTCACCAGTACCCACAAGAGTCACTAACACTCATCACTGTCACCAGTACCCACAACAGTCACCAATATTCACCACTCACCAGCATCCACAACAGTCACTAACACTCATCACTGTCACCAGTACCCACAAGAGTCACCAATGCTCATCACTGTCACCAGCACCCACAATAGTCACTTACACTCATCACTGTCACCAGTACCCACAACAGTCACTAACACTCATCACTATCACCAGTACCCACAACAGTCAGTAACACGCATCACTGCCACCAGTACCCACAACAGTCACCAAGACTCATCACTGTCACCAGTACCCACAACAGTTACCAACACTCATCACAGTCACCAGTACCCACAACAGTCACCAATACTCATCACTGTCACCAGCATCCACAACAGTCACTAATATTCATCACTTTCACCAGTACCCACAACAGTCACCAACACTCATCACTGTCAACAGTACCCACAACAGTCACTAACACTCATCACTGTCACCAGTACCCAAAACAGTCAACAACACTCATCACTGTCACCAGTACCCACAACAGTCACAAACACTAATCACTGTCATCAGTACCCACAACAGTCACTAACACTCATCACTGTCACCAGTACCCACAACAGTCACTAACACTCATCACTGTCACCAGTACCCACAACAGTCACTAACACTCATCACTGTCACCGGTACCCACAACAGTCATCAACACTCATAACTGTCTCCAGTATCCACAACAAATCACTAACACTCATCAATGTCACCAGTACCCACAACAGATCATCAACACTCATCACTGTCACCAGTACCCACAAGAGTCACTAACACTCATCACTGTCACCAGTACCCACAACAGTCACCAATATTCACCACTCACCAGCATCCACAACAGTCACTAACACTCATCACTGTCACCAGTACCAACAACAGTCACCAATGCTCATCACTGTCACCAGTACCCACAATAGTCACTAACACTCATCACTGTTACCAGTACCCACAACAGTCACTAACACTCATCACTATCACCAGTACCCACAACAGTCAGTAACACTCATCACTGCCACCAGTACCCACAACAGTCACCAAGACTCATCACTGTCACCAGTACCCACAACAGTTACCAACACTCATCACAGTCACCAGTACCCACAACAGACACCAATACTCTTCACTGTCACCAGCATCCACAACAGTCACTAACACTCATCACTTTCACCAGTACCCACAAAAGTCACCAACACTCATCACTGTCACCAGTACCCACAACAGTCACTAACACACATCACTGTCACCAGTACCCACAATAGTCACCGATACTCATCACCGTCACCAGTACCCACAACAGTCACTAACACTCATCACTGTCACCAGTACCCAAAACAGTCAACAACACTCATCACTGTCTCCAGAACCCACAACAGTCACTAACGCTCATTTCCGTCACCAGTACCCACAACAGTCAATAACACTCATCACCGTCACCAGTACCCACAACAGTCACTGACACTCATCACTGTCACCAGTACCCATAATAGTCACTAACACTCATCACTCTCACCAGTACCCACAACAGTCACTAACACTCATCACTGTCACTAGTACCCACAACAGTCAATAACACTCATCACTGTCACCAGCATCCACAACAGTCACCAACACTCATCACTGTCACCAGTACCCACAACAGTCACCAACGCTCATCACTATCACCAATACCCACAACAGTCACTAACACACATCACTGTCACCAGTACCCACAATAGTCACCGATACTCATCACTGTCACCAGTGCCCACAACAGTCACTAACACTCATCACTGTCACCCGTACCCAAAACAGTCAACAACACTCATCACTGTCACTAGTACCCACAACAGTCACAAACACTAATCACTGTCACCAGTACCCACAACAGTCACTAACACTCATCACTGTCACCAGCACCCACAACAGTCACCAACACTCATCACTGTCACCAGTACTTACCCACAACGATCACTAACACTCATCACTATCACCAGCATCAACAACAGTCACCAATATTCATCACTGTCTCCATTACCCACAACAGTCCTGAAGCACTAATCGCCTGTCACCAGTACCTGACAGTCACCGCACTCATCACGGCACCAGTTCCGCCAACAGTCACTAACGCTCATTACCGTCACCAGTGCCCACAACAGTCAATATCACTCATCACCGTCACCAGTGCCCACAACAGTCACTAACACTCATCACTGTCACCAGTACCCACAACAGTCACTAAAACTTATCACTCAAACCAGTACCCACAACAGTCACTAACACTCATCACTGTCACCAGTACCCACAACACTCACTAACACTCATCACTGTCACCAGTACCCACAACAGATCACGAACACTCATCCCTGCCACTAGTTCCCACAACAGTCACCAATACTCACCAATGTCACCAGCATCCACAACAGTCACTAACACTCATCACTGTCACCAGTACCCACAACAGTCACTAACACTCATCACTGTCACCAGTACCCACAACAGTCACCAACACTCATCACTGTCACCAGTACCCACAACAGTCACCATACTCACCAATGTCACCAGCATCCACAACAGTGACTAACACTCATCACTGTCACAAGTACCCACAGCAGTGGCTAACACTCATCACTGTCACCAGTATGCACAACAGTCACTAACACTCATCACTGTCACCAGTACCCACAAGAGATCACTAACACTCATCACTGTCACTAGTACCCACAACAGTCACTAACACTCATCACTGTCACCAGTACCCACAACAGTCACTAACACTCATCACTGTCACCAGTACCCAAACAGATCACAAACACTCATCACTGTCACTAGTACCCACAACAGTCACCAATACTCAATAATGTCACCAGCATCCACAACAGTCACTAACACTCATCACTGTCATCAGTACCCACAACAGTCACTAACACTCATCACTGTCACCAGTACCCACAATAGTCACTAACACTAATCACTGTCACCAGTACCCACAACAGCCACTAACACTCATCACTGTTACCAGGACCCACAACAGTCACCAAAACTCATCACTGTCACCAGCATCCACAAGAGTCACTAACACTCATTACGGTCACCAGTACCCACAACAGTCAATAACACTCGTCACTGTCACCAGTACCCACAACAGTCAGCCAAACACTAATCACTGTCACCAGTACCCACAACAGTCACTAACACTCATCACTGTCACCAGGACCCACAACAGTCACCAAAACTCATCACTGTCACCAGCATCCACAAGAGTCACCTAACACTCATTCCGGTCACCAGTACCCACAACAGTCAATAACACTCGTCATTGTCACCAGTACCCACAACAGTCAATAACACTCATCACAGTCACCAGCATCCACAACAGTCACCAACACTCATCACTGTCACCAGTACCCACAACAGCCACTAACACTCATCACTGTCACCAGTACCCACAACAGATCACGTACACTCATCACTGTCACTATTACCCAGAACATTCACCAATACTCACCAATGTCACCAGCATCCACAACAGTCACTAACACTCATCACTGTCACCAGTACCCACAACAGTCACTAACACTCATCACTGTCACCAGTACCCACAACAGTCACCAACACTCATCACTGTCACCAGTACCCACAACAGTCACCAATACTCACCAATGTCACCAACATCCACAACAGTCACTAACACTCATCACTGTCACCAGTACCCACAACAGTCACTAACACTCATCACTGTCACCAGTATGCACAACAGTCACTAACCTTCATCACTGTCACCAGTACCCACAACAGATCACTAACACTCATCACTGTCACTAGTACCCACAACAGTCACTAACACTCATCACCTCACCAGCACCACAACAGCTCACTAACACCACCACTGACACCAGGCACCCACCAACAACAGCTCACTAACACCACCACTGGGTCACCAGGTACTCACACAGTCACTAACACTCATCACTGTCACCAGTACCCACAACAGATCACTAACACTCATCACTGTTACTAGTACCCACAACAGTCACTAACACTCATCACTGTCACCAGTACCCACAACAGTCACTAACACTCATCACTGTCACCAGTACCCAAACAGATCACAAACACTCATCACTGTCACTAGTACCCACAACAGTCACCAATACTCAATAATGTCACCAGCATCCACAACAGTCACTAACACTCATCACTGTCATCAGTACCCACAACAGTCACTAACACTCATCACTGTCACCAGTACCCACAATAGTCACTAACACTAATCACTGTCACCAGTACCCACAACAGCCACTAACACTCATCACTGTTACCAGGACCCACAACAGTCACCAAAACTCATCACTGTCACCAGCATCCACAAGAGTCACTAACACTCATTACGGTCACCAGTACCCACAACAGTCAATAACACTCGTCACTGTCACCAGTACCCACAACAGTCACTAACACTCATCACTGTCACCAGGACCCACAACGGTCACCAACACTCATCACTGTCACCAGTACCCACAACAGTCACCAACACTTATCAATGTCACCAGTACCCACAACAGCCACTAACACTCACCACTCTCACCAGTACCCACAACAGTCACTAACACTCATCACTGTCACCAGTACCCACAACAGTCACTAACACTCCATCACTGTCACCTCACTCCACACAGTCACCAACACTCATCACTGTCACCTCAGTACCCACAAGAGTCACTAACACTCATCACTGCTCACCAGTACCCCACAACAGTCACCAATATTCACCACTCACCAGCATCCACAACAGTCATCACTAACACCATCACTGTCACCAGTACTCCACAAGAGTCACCACGCTCATCACTGCTCACCAGCACCCACACAGTCACTTACACTCATCACTGCCTCACCAGCACCACAACAGTCACCAACACTCATCACTCATCACCAGTACCCACAACAGTCAGTAACACGCATCACTGCCACACCAGCACTACCAACAGCCCAAGACTCACTGCTCACCAGCACCCACAACAGCCACTTTCAACACTCACTGGCCAGTCACCAGTACTCCAACAGTCACCACACTACTTCACTGCCACCAGCATCCACAACAGCCCACCATCACCAGTAGTCCACAACAGTCACCAACACTCATCACTGTCAACAGTGCACCACAACAGTCACTAACACTCATCACTGTCACCAGTACTCCAAACAGTCAACAACACTCATCACTGTCACCAGTACTCCACAACAGTCACAAACACTAATCACTGTCATCATACCCACAACAGTCACCAACACTCATCACCGTCACCAGTACCCACAACAGTCACTAACACTCATCACTGTCACCAGTACCCACAACATTCACTAACACTCATCACTGTCACCGGTACCCACAACAGTCATCAACACTCATCACTGTCACCAGTACCCACAACAAATTACTAACACTCATCACTGTCACCAGTACCCACAACAGATCATCAACACTCATCACTGTCACCAGTACCCACAAGAGTCACTAACACTCATCACTGTCACCAGTACCCACAACAGTCACCAATATTCACCACTCACCAGCATCCACAACAGTCACTAACACTCATCACTGTCACCAGTACCCACAAGAGTCACCAATGCTCATCACTGTCACCAGCACCCACAATAGTCACTTACACTCATCACTGTCACCAGTACCCACAACAGTCACTAACACTCATCACTATCACCAGTACCCACAACAGTCAGTAACACGCATCACTGCCACCAGTACCCACAACAGTCACCAAGACTCATCACTGTCACCAGTACCCACAACAGTTACCAACACTCATCACAGTCACCAGTACCCACAACAGTCACCAATACTCATCACTGTCACCAGCATCCACAACAGTCACTAATATTCATCACTTTCACCAGTACCCACAACAGTCACCAACACTCATCACTGTCAACAGTACCCACAACAGTCACTAACACTCATCACTGTCACCAGTACCCAAAACAGTCAACAACACTCATCACTGTCACCAGTACCCACAACAGTCACAAACACTAATCACTGTCATCAGTACCCACAACAGTCACTAACACTCATCACTGTCACCAGTACCCACAACAGTCACTAACACTCATCACTGTCACCAGTACCCACAACAGTCACTAACACTCATCACTGTCACCGGTACCCACAACAGTCATCAACACTCATAACTGTCTCCAGTATCCACAACAAATCACTAACACTCATCAATGTCACCAGTACCCACAACAGATCATCAACACTCATCACTGTCACCAGTACCCACAAGAGTCACTAACACTCATCACTGTCACCAGTACCCACAACAGTCACCAATATTCACCACTCACCAGCATCCACAACAGTCACTAACACTCATCACTGTCACCAGTACCAACAACAGTCACCAATGCTCATCACTGTCACCAGTACCCACAATAGTCACTAACACTCATCACTGTTACCAGTACCCACAACAGTCACTAACACTCATCACTATCACCAGTACCCACAACAGTCAGTAACACTCATCACTGCCACCAGTACCCACAACAGTCACCAAGACTCATCACCGTCACCAGTACCCACAACAGTTACCAACACCATCACAGTCACCAGTACTCCACAAAAGCCTCAACACTCATCACTGTCACCAGTCTCAGCCAACAGTCACCAACACACATCACTGTCACTAGCACCACAATAGTCAATGATACCATCACCGTCACCAGTACCAGCCAACAGTCACTTCAACACCATCACTGTCACCAGTACCCAAAACAGTCAACAACACTCATCACTGTCTCCAGAACCCACAACAGTCACTAACGCTCATTTCCGTCACCAGTACCCACAACAGTCAATAACACTCATCACCGTCACCAGTACCCACAACAGTCACTGACACTCATCACTGTCACCAGTACCCATAACAGTCACTAACACTCATCACTCTCACCAGTACCCACAACAGTCACTAACACTCATCACTGTCACTAGTACCCACAACAGTCAATAACACTCATCACTGTCACCAGCATCCACAACAGTCACCAACACTCATCACTGTCACCAGTACCCACAACAGTCACCAACGCTCATCACTGTCACCAGTACCCACAACAGTCACAACACTTATCACTGTCACCAGTACCCACAACAGTCACCAACACTCATCAATGTCACCAGTACCCACAACAGTCACTAACACTCATCACTGTCACCAGTACCCACAACAGTCACTAACACTCATCACCTTCACCAGTACCCACAATAGTCACTAACACTCATCATTGTCACCAGTACCCACAACAGTCACTAACGCTCATTACCGTCACTAGTACCCACAACAGTCAATAACACTCATCACTGTCACCAGTACCCACAACAGTCACTAACACTCATCACTATCACCAGCATCAACAACAGTCACCAACATTCATCACTGTCTCCAGTACCCACAACATTCACAAACACTAATCACTGTCACCAGTACCCACAACAGTCACTAACACTCATCACTGTCACCAGGACCCACAACAGTCACCAAAACTCATCACTGTCACCAGCATCCACAAGAGTCACCTAACACTCATTCCGGTCACCAGTACCCACAACAGTCAATAACACTCGTCATTGTCACCAGTACCCACAACAGTCAATAACACTCATCACAGTCACCAGCATCCACAACAGTCACCAACACTCATCACTGTCACCAGTACCCACAACAGCCACTAACACTCATCACTGTCACCAGTACCCACAACAGATCACGTACACTCATCACTGTCACTATTACCCAGAACATTCACCAATACTCACCAATGTCACCAGCATCCACAACAGTCACTAACACTCATCACTGTCACCAGTACCCACAACAGTCACTAACACTCATCACTGTCACCAGTACCCACAACAGTCACCAACACTCATCACTGTCACCAGTACCCACAACAGTCACCAATACTCACCAATGTCACCAACATCCACAACAGTCACTAACACTCATCACTGTCACCAGTACCCACAACAGTCACTAACACTCATCACTGTCACCAGTATGCACAACAGTCACTAACATTCATCACTGTCACCAGTACCCACAACAGATCACTAACACTCATCACTGTCACTAGTACCCACAACAGTCACTAACACTCATCACTGTCACCAGTACCCACAACAGTCACTAACACTCATCACTGTCACCAGTACCCACAACAGATCACAAACACTCATCACTGTCACTAGTACCCACAACAGTCACCAATACTCAACAATGTCACCAGCATCCACAACAGTCACTAACACTCATCACTGTCATCAGTACCCACAACAGTCACTAACACTCATCACTGTCACCAGTACCCACAACAGTCACTAACACTCATCACTGTCACCAGTACCCACAACAGTCACTAACACTCATCACTGTCACCGGTACCCACAACAGTCATCAACACTCATCACTGTCACCAGTACCCACAACAAATTACTAACACTCATCACTGTCACCAGTACCCACAACAGATCATCAACACTCATCACTGTCACCAGTACCCACAAGAGTCACTAACACTCATCACTGTCACCAGTACCCACAACAGTCACCAATATTCACCACTCACCAGCATCCACAACAGTCACTAACACTCATCACTGTCACCAGAACCCACAACAGTCAATAACACTCGTCACTATCACCAGTACCCACAACAGTCACCATGACTCATCACTGTCACCAGTACCCACAACAGTCACTAACACTCATCACTGTCACCAGTACCCACAACAGTCACTAACACTCATCACTGTCACCAGTATACAAAACAGTCACTAACACTCATCAATGTCACCAGTACACACAACAGTCACCAAGACTCATCACTGTCACCAGTACCCACAACAGTCACCAATACTCATCACTGTCACCAGCATCAACAACAGTCACCAACACTCAACACTATCACCAGTACCCACAACAGTCACCAATACTCAACACTGTCACCAGCATCCACAACAGTCACTAACACTCATCACTTTCACC
>NW_024726426.1:0-38408 GCF_018991925.1 Homarus americanus
CTAGAAGTTACGTATTGCTATAACTGGCTGTGGCCACATATATCGTGGCTTTATAGACGTGGTGGTACGTTGGGGCCACAATAACTTGTTATTTGTTGAGCAGCGTGACTGTGGCCAGAGGGGTGGTGGTGTGGTGGAGGAGGAGTGCACACACACACACGTACACACACACACACACACACACTGGATTCTTTCTCTATATTGACTGTCCGATATATAACTGGCTGTGGCCACATATATCGGTGGCTTTATATGACGTGGTGACAGAGGCAATAACTTGTTATTTGTTGAGCAGCAGTGACTGTGGCCAGGGGGTGGTAGAGTGGTGAGGGGAGGCACACACACACGTGACACACACACACACATGTCATACACACACCACACACACACACACACACGATACACACACACACACACACATGTTTCCCGGCATAAAACATGTACTTTAGAAGGTTTTTAATAAGTTGTACGTAATTTGTTGATTAAAACTCGTTGGCAATACAACAAGCTGCCCACGTCAGCAGCCTAGGAACCTGTCGGGACGAGGGCCAGACACACACACACACCCCCAACCCACACACACACACCACACCACCAACCCCAACCACACACACACACACACCACCACTTTCACCCCATGCACATTGGCCAACCCCACACTAACCCCAACCCCACACACACACACACACACACACCCAATCCAACCCACACACACACAGACACACACCACACACACACACACACACACACACACACACACACACACACACCCACACACACACACACACACACACACCCACCCACACACACACACACACACCCACCCACACACCCACCCACACACACACACACACACACACACACATAGACACACACTAACACACACACACACTCTTACCCCACCCCCACACACACACACACACACACACACACACACACACACACACACACACACACACACACACACCTACCCACACACACACACACACTCCACCCACACACACACACACCCACACACACCCACACACACACACACACACACACACCCACACACACACACACACACACACACACACACACACACACACACACACCACACACACCACCACACACACACAAGCGTGGATGGCTATGTAAGACTCTATACAAGTAAACATACACAGGTTTGTGTAGGTGTATCAAAACAAACAACCGAGCTTTCAGGATGCATAACACAGGCAGACACAGGCAGACACAGACACAGACGCAGACGTACAGACATACACAGACAGACACAGACATACACAGACGCACACAGACACACAGACACACACATTATAAGACACAAGACACACACACAAGGATTAACACACACACACTAACTTGAAACCCTGAGTGTCCAAGCTCTGATCTACAATTCTGGCAACAGCAGCGAACCCGTCCGGCAGGCGGCAGGAAGGCAGACTAGCAAGGACCCCTGACAGCCAGCCATGGCTGCTGCCTGCCTGCCAGCCAGCCAGTTTGCCTGCTGTTATGTTGTTGATTGTTATGGCTGTGACGATGTGTAGTGATCCTGTCCAGCTAACTCTGGGGAGCCCATGTACGTCCAGATATTAACCACCACCACCACCAAATCTCCCACCCACCACCACCATCAACACCCACCCCACCACCTCAATCAAATCAACCAATCCACCCCCAGCACCATCACCCACCAACCAACCACCCTCACTCCACCACCACCAACACACGGTCCACTGTCACCCTACTCACCACCAACACCCACCACCACCACCACCTCAAAACCACCACGCCCACCAACTCCCTACCACTATTATTGTTATGTATATGTATTGTATTGTTTTTGTGCATAGAAATATTTTTGGGCATGTAACTCAAGTTATGTAATATAATTTGGATATTAAATATTTTTCTGTATGTATGTAGGTATTTTGCAGTTGTGGGTATTGATTTGTTTGTCTGGAGTATGTGATGTCATGGTTTTGTTTTGTATAGGAAGATGTCTCAGTTTGTCATGGTGGTACCTTTCAAATAGAGTTTTAGTGTGTATGTTCAGTGCTGTTTCATGTTATTTATTTTAAATCAATATTTGATTTCATGTGTAGTTTTTGTTTTATTACTGTGTTTATATTATTGGTTTGTTATTGATGTTTATTCTTTTATTCTCTTGGTTTTTTATCTGATGGAACCTACATAGTATATGGTGGTTTTTTATTATTAAATTTATCTAAATATTTTTGTATGTGTATTTCAATCTTCCTCGAGCTTTTTTACAAGAGATGAAGGCTGTCATTGGATCTTGGACTAGTTGTACTGGTGTTATTTTTTTTTTTTTGCCATATTTCATATATTAATTTCTTAACGTGATCCAAGTGCATAAGCCATACATAAACACCAACCCAACCAATCACCACCACCCACCACCACCCACCACCACCAACCACCACCACCCACCACCACCACCCACCACCACCATCATCCACCACCACCACCACTCTCCACCACCACCTCCCACGCCACTTACTACCACCACCACTTTCTCACCACCCACCACCCACCTACCACCACTCCACCCACCACCACCACCAGCCCAACCACCACCACACCACCACCACCACCCACCACCACTCCACCAACACTGGACCCACTAAACGCCCACCACCACCACCATCACCACCACCACCCACCACCACCACCACCCAGACCACCACCACCACCACACCACTACCATCCACCACCACCACCACCCACCACTACCACCACTCACCACCACTACCACTCCATCACTCACTACCACGTACCACTCACTTCACCATCCACCACCACACTCACCACCCACCACTCCACTATCACCAGCTCACCACCACCCACCACCACTTCACCACCTGCCAACCACCACCACCCACCACCACCAACCCCACCACCACCACCCACCACCACCACCCACACCACCACCCACCACCACCACCCACCACCACCACCACCCACAACCACCACCACCCACCACCACCACCACACCCACAACCACCACCACCCACCACCACCACACCCACCACCACCACCACCCACCACCACCACCACCCATCACCTCACCACCACCGACCACCACACCACCCCACCACCACCACCACCCACCACCACACCCACCCACCACCACTTCACCACCCACCACCATTACACCACCACACCACCCACCACTCACTCACCACCCACCACCACCACCACACCCACCACCACACCACCCACCACACACCCACCACCACTACCACCCACCACCACCACCACCCACCACCACCCACCCACCCCACACCCACCACCACCACCCACCACCACCACCACCCACCACCCCACCACCCAACCACCTCACCACCCACCACCACACCACCACCACCACCACCCACACCACCACCACCACCACCACACCACCCCACCACACCACTCACCACCACCACCACCCACCACCACACCACCCACCACCACTCACCACCCACAACCACTTCTCCACCCACCACCACCACTCCACCCACCACTTCACCACCACTCCACCACCACCACCACCCACCACCACCACCACCCACCACCACCACACCCACCACCACCACCACCACCAACCAACCAATCACTGACCAACCACACCACCACCCACCACCACACCACCCACCACCACCACCACCCACCACCAACCCACACAACCAACCCCACCCACCACCACCACACCACCACCAGCCCCACCACCCACCACCACCACCACCACCAACTCACCTCACCAACCCACCCAATCACCACCCAACCCACAACCACCACCACCCACCACCACTACCACCAACCACCACCACCTACCACTACTACCAACTACCACCACCACCAACTCCATCACTACTACCACCGACCACTGTTACCACCCACCACTCACCACCACCCACCACCATCCACCACCACCCCACCATCATCACCAACCACCACCATGCCCACACCCCACCACCACCCACCACCACCACACACACCCACCACACTACCCACCACCACCACCCACCACCACCACCCACCACTACCACCACCATCAGCCACCACCTACCACCACCACCACCCACCACCCCACTACCCACCACCACCACACCCACCACCACTCCCACCACCACCACCACCCACCACCACCACCCACCCACTACCACCACCACCTACCACTACACCACCTACCACTACTCACCACCCACCACCACCACCACCCACCACCACTACCACCTACCACTATTACCACCTACCACCACTACCACCTACCACTACATCTAAATGTATTAATAACTCAAACATTACCATCAACAGAATAAATTGTAATGTAAACTGTAATATACAATCATACATTACTCCCCAGGTTAATTAACATGTACACCTGCGATCAATATTCCCTGGACATTATCAGGCATCTCTCTGGCATGCGGAGAAAAGTAATGATAGGTTAAAATTCTAATCTTCCTCGCCTCGTGATTCACAAGTACTCACATGCTAAATACTGCTGTGTCCAGGGAATTTTGATCGCAGGTGTACATGTAAATTAACTCAGAAACATTTAATATTTTGACCATCGTGCTGGACCTGTCACATCGGACCCTCTCCAGTAATATATTCCAATGTATATTTTTTTACATTTTGGTTGTAAATTTTTTTTCTAGCATTTATCCCAATTTTTTATTCAGGGATTTCACGCCATTTAAGAAATATTTTAACCATTTTTTCTCAACAATTTAATTTTTTTAACCACTTTTTTCAGCATTTCTTCAATTTCAAAGCATTTTAACCACTTTTTAACCAATTTTCCAAGCATATTATACAAGTTTTTTTCCACCTAATTCAAAAATATTTCTCCCAATTCTCAGGCCTATTACATAATTTCTTAAGCATTTCATCCAGTTTTCGATTCATTTCATCCAAGTCATTTACCTCCAGTAGTAAACAAATACTTCTTCTCCCTCACTGTGTTTTCCAATGTCTTTGGTGAAGGCTTTCAGTCTTGAGGTATCCAACCCCCACTCCTCCTCTCCACCTCTTCTCTCACCCTCCACCCTCCACTTTCCACCCCCTATGAGAAACTCTTATAGACTGCGGTCTATTTTTTTATTCTGTCCTCTCTCTTTGTCTCTCATTATTAGGGAATTTTAGAGAGAGAGAGAGACTACCATCATCACCAATACACATTCTCCACGGTTATATTGGGCCCTCCTCCTTCCCCCCCTCCCTCCCCCTTTCCCCACCTTCCTCCTTCCCCACCTCCCCTCCCACCTTCCCCCTTTCCCCCACCTTCCCCCATTCCCCACCTTCCCCCATTCCCCACCTTCCCCCATTCCCCCACCTCCCCCTTCCCCACCTCCCCCTTCCCCCACCTCCCCCTTTCCACCTCCCCTTTCCCCACCTCCCCCTTCCCCCACCTCCCCTTCCCCACCCCTTCCCCTTCCCCCCTTCCCCACCTCCCCCTTTCCCCCACCTCCCCCTTCCCCCACCTTCCCCCTTTTCCCCCACCTTCCCCTTCCCTCACCTCCCCCTTCCCCACCCCCCCCTTCCCCCCACCTTCCCCCTTCCCCACCTTCCCTTCCCCACTCCCCCTTCCCCACCTTCCTTCCACTACTACCCCCTCCACAAGCCAACAACATCTGGACCGTGAGAATCCTAATCACAAATACGCTGTGTAAATTGGCTCCAATCCTGGTTAATGATTAGTGGTCGCTGTGTTCCAGTTCACTAATTACTTGTACTAATTACCCTAGCAACTTTGCACGGACGGCCTCACACACTGCAGGGAAAAAAAATTGTTGAGTTATTGCAGCACGTCTCTGGCTCTCTCGATGTCAATATTTTTTTTTTCTTATCAAACGACAGGCAAATTTTTCATGTATTTTGTGGATTCTATTTATAAGTGAGTGTTGATTTTCTGCTTGTGTGTGTGTGTGTGTGTGTGTGTGTGTGTGTGTGTGTGTGTGTGTGTGTGTGTGTGTGTGTGTGTGTGTGTGTGTGTGTGTGTGTGTGTGTTGTGTCATAAGGCTATTGTCTTCGTGCAGTCAGTAGTGCCTGGTGCTAAGTTCAAGTGCCGATATGAAGGTCACGAACTGGAGTAATTTTAGAGTTAGGTTAGCATAGGTTAGGTTAGGTTAGGTTGGCAGGTTAGGTTAGCATAGGTTAGGTTAGGAGGTAGGTTGTAGAGGTTGTGCAGGAGGTTAGGTTGTGCATAGGTTGGGAGCATGGTGTTGTTTAGGTTGAGGTGGCATGGGTTAGGTTAGCATAGGTTAGCATGTTGGTTGGATAGGTTGGTTAGGTTACATGTTGTTCTGGTTGTGGGTTAGAGTTAGCATAGTTAGGGTAGCATAGGTTGGTTGGTTATAGGCTTAGGTTGTTACAGGTTAGGTTAGCATAGGTTAGGTTATTTTTTGATAATACGAATGCCATATTAACACCTGTAACCTACCTGTTTATCATAAAAGGGTGACACCACAAACAATAAATGAATATCAAATAAACAAATAAATAAAAAAAAGCAAATAAGCAAATAAACGATAAACAACAAACAGATATGCATCCCAACAAATAAACAAGAAACAAACCAAACCAAACAAGAACCAACCACCTACAAACAAATTGACCCACAGTTAACAAAATCACCAAAGAAAGTAAAACAAAAGTCGTTCGTGAATTAAAAAAAGAAAGGAAAAAGTTTTGGCCCCAAATTTTTCAAGTAAAGTCGTTTTGTACGTCAAGGAAAATTCCTGAGAGAGATTGGTCGCTCAAGCAGACGACTCCAGCCAAAATTGCTCCCAGGAAAATGGTTCCAGGAAAATACGTAACAAAAATTAATTAAGGGAAGGAAAAATGTGTACAGGTGGACGTGAAGTTAGTTTGTGTATTTTTAATTTATTTTTTTTTTCATCATTTTTAATTCGTTTTTATTTCATTATTGTTGTTGTTTTGTTATTATTGTTATTATTATTATTATTATTATTATTATTGTTATTGTTATTGTTGTTTGTGTGAAGTAAAGATAACATAATGATCAGGAAAAAGAGTGATAAAATTTGATAAAAATGCAACCGATGATAAATTAATGGCATGTGGAAATAAAGAAAGAAATCGAGAGAGAGAGAGAGAGAGAGAGACCACACTAATCTACTGTACACTGACAATAAATAAACAAATAAATTAGATAATAGAATAATTTCCTAACTAAAATTAAAAAATATATTTTCCTCCCAAATAAAAAAACCTATTCGATATTTCGCCTACACACACACACACACACACACACACACCCACCCACCCACCCACCACCCACCCACACACACACACACACACACCCACACACACACACACACCTACACACCACACACACACACACACACATACACCCACACACACACACCCATCCACCCACACACACACACACACCCACACACACAAACACACACCACACACCCACACACACACACACACACCCACACACCCATCCACACCCACACACCCACACAAGTACACGTATTGATCGAAACATTCTGAAACGATACGCTGTCATTCTAGATAACTTGTCATACTGCTGGGGACGTAACACTAAATTGAATACCGTCAGAAAAAGAATTATTCCCTCACTGCTAATATGTTACCCTCAGCTCAGTCATTTACAGCTTCAGTAAATATGAAAAAAATGTGGGTTTTTATTGTCCGTGCTTCAGTGCTAGTCTTAACTGCGTCGACAGCTCTATACCTGACTGAGAGAGAAATGAGGATTGTCACTCGCTCACTCTCTCACTCACTGACGGAGAGAGATTTATATTTTTGATAGGTTGATGTATATATTTTTTTACTCACTTGATATAACATAATGTATATCGATGTATTTCTTGGATATATTGAAACTAATGAGATCTTTGTAGATAATTGTAGTGGTGGTAGGAATGGTGGTAGTGGTGTTGATGATCTCGGTGGTGGTGGTATGAATGGTGGTAGTGGTGATGGTGGTACTAGTGGTGGTAGGAATGGTGGTAGAGGTGGGTGGTATGGATGGTGGTAGTAATAATGGTAGTAAGGATGGTGTTAGTGGTGTTGATGATCATGGTGGTAGAGATGGTGTTAGTGATGGTGATGATGGTGTTAGTGGTGGTGATGGTGGTAGGGATGGTGGTAATGGTGGTAGGGATGGTGGCAGTGGTGTTGATGATCATGGTGGTAGAGATGGTGTTAGTGATGGTGATGATGGTGTTAGTGGTGGTGATGGTGGTGTTAGTGGTGGTGATGGTGGTAGGGATGGTGGTAATGGTGGTAGGGATGGTGGTAACAGTAATATTGTACCAAGAAATGTGAGAAAAATCACATTATTTCATACAAGTTATATTGAGGAAAGATATTAATTTAAATGATATAAAATAGAACGTTGTTAAATTTAAGAAATATTTTATGGGTTCGCTCAATTCCTTTCGTTATCGTTCACTTTTGGTTAATTCTATTTTGTTCCTCTGTTAACTCGTTTATCTCTACTCCCCAATCTCTCTTTTTTTTTCTCTCTCTCTAGTTGTCCTATATAAATATTATGGTGCAAATTTTATTTTCCTGGAAATTAGGAAAATGAGAAGACTCGTTAACGATAATTCTTGTGAGAATTAAGGAAATTTTCTAAAAATTTCCATAAGTCGTGAAGTTATAATATTTTTTAGTCTTAGTTTTTTTCATGAAAATTTGAAAACCTTAATTTTTGGGGACATAAAAATCATATATATATTCTTGATTAGTAATTTAGATTATTATTGATATTTATGGTAGAGTTTTGTGAAGAAACACACACACACACACCGTCAGCACTAAGATAAAGAGAGTGATGAATGAAGAACGTGAAGAAAACCGTAATGGATGAGTTGATATTGACGATGGAAGACGTGTGTGTGTGTGTGTGTGTGTGTGTGTGTGTGTGTGTGTGTGTGTGTAGTGTGTGTGTGTGTACGTGTGTGTGTATGTGTGTGCTGTGTGTGTGTGTGTGTGTGTGTGTGTACGTGTGTGTGTGTGTGTGTGTGTGTGTGTGTGTATGTGTGTGTGTGTGTGTGTGTGTGTGTGTGTGTGTGTGTGTGTGTGTGTACGTGTGTGTGTGTGTGTGTGTGTGTGTGTGTGTGTGTGTGTGTGTGTGTGTGTGTGTGTGTGTGTGTGTGTGTGTGTGTGTGTGTGTAGTGTGTGTGTGTGTGTGTGTGTGTGTGTGTAGTGTGTGTGTGTATGTGTGTGTGTGACGTGTGTGTGTGTACGTGTGTGTGTATGTGTGTGTGTGTACGTGTGTGTGTGTGTGTGTGTGTATGTGTGTGTGTGTGTGTGTGTGTGTATGTGTGTGTGTATGTGTGTGTGTGTGTGTGTGTGATATACTTAGGCAGGTGTGTCATATACTGAGGCAGGTGTGTGATATACTGAGGCAGGTGTAATATACTGAGGCAGGTGTGTTAAGAGGAGGTGTGTGTCATATACTGAGGCAGGTGTTATATCTGAGCAGGTGTGTGATATATGGAGGCAGGTGTGTGTAATATACTGAGGCAGGTGTGTGTAATATACTGAGGCAGGTGTGTGTAATATACTGAGGCAGGTGTGTGTAATATACTGAGGTAGGTATGTATCATATACTGAGGCAGGTGTGTGTAATATACTGAGGCAGATGTATGTGATATTCTGGGGCAGGTGTGTGTGTTATACTGAGGCAGGTATGTGTGTTATACTGAGGCAGGTGTGTGTGATATCCTGAGTCAGATGTGTGTGAGTACTGAGTCAGGTGTGTATCATATACCGAATCAGGTGTGTATGATATACCGAGTCAGGTGTGTGTGGCATACCGAGTCAGGTGTGTGTGTGTGTGATATACTCAGTCAGGTGTGTATGATATGTATGTATGATATACCGTATTACTAAGGCCAGGAGTAGGATAGAGTTTGATGTTGAATTCACTCTGGAAATGTGAGCGTTGAGCCAATTAATTAATTTGCCTTTCAACATTCTATATATGTATGTACAGGATACGTGTGTGTGTGTGTGTGTGTGTGTGTGTGAGTGTGTGTGTGTGTGTTCCTCATTAGTATCAGTGGTGCTCGAGAGTACACCTCCTAACACCCGACTCACCTGGCCACTACACCTGGCCTTAAAACACCTGATTATCTCACCTGTAACCCAGATATTTCATTAACCATTATCTAGTGCATGACATTAAAATACCAGGATTGCAGGAGAGGAGTGGTGGATTCCTTGCAACACCCCAATGATTTCCTGTGTGGGCGCGAGTTATGTATGTAGATTAGGTTACTGCGATGAGTGTACCTTAAAGGAGACACTACGCTTCACGCCCACGCCCACACACTGTACAGCCAGCCAGCCAGCCACTCAACACCTGATGCTGCTGCTAGGGTGTAGGAGGGTATCACGGTACTATAAGGGGTCTCTCTTTCTCTCTCTCTCTCTCTCTCTCTCTCTCTCTCTCTCTCTCTCTCAACAGAATGAACTTGTCAATAACGTAAATTATAAAACATAAACACACACACACACACACACACACACACACATCATTCCCGTTTTCTATGGAAGACTAGTGAAGGGGGAGGGGAGACTCAAGTGTATCTATATTACCATGTTATCTGTCGCAGTCAGCCTTCGGGGATAGGGTCTTAAGGTGTAGATCCTCCCCGTCCCAGAGTTTATGGCTGCAAGCGGCTAAAAATACTGTTTGTGGGAGCTACGACCATCCCAGGTATATATTTTTTTAATTTCGAGTTACCTGGGCTTGATTTGAAGGGAAGTTATCTGTTAATTTTCGTTCATCTGTCCGTTCATTTTCGTTCACCTGTCCGTTCATTTTCGTTCACCTGTCCGTTCATTTTCGTTCACCTGTCCGTTCATTTTCGTTCACCTGTCCGCTCATTTTCGTTCACCTTCATTCATTTGTTAAATATGCTAATTATAACATGATAATAAACAAGACTTAATGAATGTTTAACATCCCAAACAACAAACAAGAATCCCAAACATAAGTCCCAAATAATATATTTTATACACAAGAAAATTTAGAGTGTTGATAAAATTCTTAACAATATTTTTCTCTTCTCTTTGCAGGTATGTATTGTAAGGCAGTGTTGGTGTAAGGCAGTGTTGGTGTAAGGCAGTGTTGGTGTAAGGTTGACGCGTAGGGAATTATCATGTTATTGTTGGAGATAGTGAGGGAATTATCTTGTTATTGTTGGAGATAGTGAGAGAATTAGCTTGTTATTGTTGGAGATAGTGAGAGAATTATCTTGTTATTGTTGGAGATAGTGAGGGAATTATCTTGTTATTGTTGGAGATAGTGAGAGAATTATCTTGTTATTGTTGGAGATAGTGAGAGAATTAGCATGTTATTGTTGGAGATAGTGAGGGAATTATCTTGTTATTGTTGGAGATAGTGAGAGAATTATCTTGTTATTGTTGGAGATAGTGAGGGAATTATCATGTTATTGTTGGAGATAGTGAGGGAATTATCTTGTTATTGTTGGAGATAGTGAGAGAATTATATTGTTTTTGGTAGAATGATGAGAATTATATTCATTGAATAAATTATTGATGGAATCAGTGAGAATTATCATATTAAAGATGATCATTTATTGTTGGAGATAGTGAGAGAATTATATTGTTTTTGTTGGAGATAGTGAGGGAATTATCATGTTATTGTTGGAGATAGTGAGGGAATTATCATGTTATTGTTGGAGATAGTGAGGGAATTATCTTGTTATTGTTGGAGATAGTGAGAGAATTATCTTGTTATTGTTGGAGATAGTGAGAGAATTAGCATGTTATTGTTGGAGATAGTGAGGGAATTATCTTGTTATTGTTGGAGATAGTGAGGGAATTATCATGTTATTGTTGGAGATAGTGAGGGAATTATCTTGTTATTGTTGGAGATAGTGAGGGAATTATCATGTTTTGTTGGAGATAGTGAGAGAATTATCATGTTTTTGTTGGAGATAGTGAGAGAATTATCATGTTTTTGTTGGAGATAGTGAGAGAATTATCATGTTATTGTTGGAGATAGTGAGGGAATTATCATGTTATTGTTGGAGATAGTGAGAGAATTATCTTGTTATTGTTGGAGATAATGAGGGAATTATCATGTTATTGTTGGAGATAGTGAGGGAATTATCTTGTTATTGTTGGAGATAGTGAGAGAATTAGCATGTTATTGTTGGAGATAGTGAGGGAATTATCATGTTATTGTTGGAGATAGTGAGAGAATTATCTTATTGTTGGAGATAGTGAGGGAATTATCATGTTATTGTTGGAGATAGTGAGGGAATTATCTTGTTATTGTTGGAGATAGTGAGAGAATTATATTGTTTTTGTTATTTTGTCCGATGTTGTGTTATTGTTGTGCTGTAGAGAGTTAAGGATGTGTTGATGAGGCTGACAGGTGGGAACAGGTGTGTCTCTACAGGTGAGGTAATTAGTATCAAAAGGTAAGCTAATTAGTCTCAACAGGTAAGGTAACTAGTCTCAACACGTAAGATAACTAGTGTCAACAGGTAACGTAACTAGTGTCAACAGGTAAGATAACTAGTGTCAACAGGTAAGGTAACTAGTTTCAACACGTAAGATAACTAGTGTCAACAGGTAACGTAACTAGTGTCAACAGGTAAGGTAACTAGTCAATAGATCTGATAGCCATGTTTTAATTACCTTATGAACCATTTAAATACTTTATGTAAATTTTAAGGAAAATTATCATGCCTTCCTTTCCTGAAAATCACTTTGAATTGTGTGGGGAAGAAACGTTTTACTTAGGGGAGAATTTCCATGTTTTTTTTTAATAATTTTTTTTTTCCTGGGGATCACTAAACACTTGATAAAACTCGTATCTCTCTCTCTCTCTCTCTCTCTCTCTCTCTCTCTCTCTCTCTCTCTCGTGATGGTGTGTACGGCTGGGAGGTACAATAGAGGTGTGTATAAGGAGGTACTTACCCAAGAGAGCGGCAGCCAGTGTGTGTTTTATCATTATTTTGCCCTTTTTTGTGTAATTTTTTTTTCTTTTTTTGTTTTTTTCGTTTTTTTTTCAATATTTTGGGGTCTTGTTTTGTCTTTAATGTCAGTTTTTTTTTTTTAATTATCGGGTTTAGAACAGAGAGCAGCTAGACGCATGAAGATTAATCACCCTTATGCTATCTAACCTAACCTAACCTAACCTAACCTAACCTAACCACCCTTATGCTATCCTAAACTAATTTAACCTAACCCTAACTTAACCTAACCCCAACTTCACACTTAACCTAACCTATGCATTAACCTCCCAACCCTCTCCGGATAACTTTGGGTGTCTATGTTCAGGTGAAATAAGCTGAGTGTGTCTAATCTTCAGGTGAAGAAATAAGCGTAAGTGTCTAATCTTCAGTGAAATAAGCTGGAGTGTCTAGTCTTCCAGGTGAAAATAAGCTAGGAGTGTCTAATCTTCAGAGTGAAATAAGCTGGGGTGTCTAATCTTCAAATTGAAATAAGCTAGGGTATCTAATCTTCAGAGTGAAATAAACTGAGGTGTGTCTAATCTTCAGGTGAAATAAGCTGAGGTGTCTAATCTTCAGGTGAAATAAGCAGAGGTGTCTAATCTTCAGGTGAAATAAGCTGGGGTGTCTAATCTTCAGGTGAAATAAGCTGAGGTGTCTAATCTTCAAGTGAAATAAGCTGGGGTGTCTAATCTTCAAGTGAAATAAGCTGGGGTGTCTAATCTTCAGGTGATCCAACACACACACGCAGCCCAACACTGTACACGGGAACAAGATCGTCTGACCCAAGTAAAACTCTCTCGTTCGCCCAGTCAAGCGGTCGTCGGTGGTACTTGATGGTGACGTGTCGATGTTTATAGAGAGTCACGCTAATGTTTACATAGATGTTTCTTACTAATGGTCTCACTTAAACCCTGTGTTGACTTTTATACGTGGTGAGGTTAGGTTAGGTTAGGTTGGGTTGGATAAGGTTAGGTTAGGTTAGGTTAGGTTGTGGAAGAGTCCGTTAAGTTAGGTTATTAATGACGTGAGATGTTATTAAAAATTTTAACAACTCTGTACAGGTGTTTAATGAATTTACCTGTAGGGAACGGAAAGGTTAATGTGTGTTTAACCAGCTGTTGACTCTGACAGGTAAGGCCACAGGTAAAAGACTGGCTAATTTAACTCCGAAACAATTAACAGTGAAATTAATTACCTGGGTTATTTACCTGTATAATAATGAGGGTAATTAAGTTAGTAGAGTGTGTGTGTGTGTGTGTGTAAAGTAATGTAATGTATGTATGTATGTATGTATGTATGTATGGATAACTAGCCAATCTTCTCCCATCCCCTCCAATCACCTCCCTTCCCCTCCAATCACCTCCCTTCCCCTCCAATCACCTTCCTTCCCCTTCAATCACATCCCTTCCCCTCCAATCACCTTCCTTCCCCTCCAATCACCTTCCTTCCTCCAATCACATCCCTTCCCTCCAATCACCTCCCTTCCTCCAATCACCTCCCTTCCTCCAATCACCTTCCTTCCCCTCCAATCACATCCCATCTCCTCCAATCACCTTCCTTCCCCTTCAATCACATCCCTTCCCCTCTCTTCTCTCCACCAAAGTCTGCTGTGTAACTCTATTTCTGATTGGCTAATCCTCTTGCGTTCCGCGAATATGATTGGGTAAATGATCTCCCCCGAGTCTAAGCTGTGATTGCTCATTGGTCCAATAGAATCCTCATGGCGTAAGCTGATTGGATGAAAGCGCCCACTGTCAGAGCCAATCAAAATGCTCGGGGACAATTCGATACAGTGATATAAAGGAAAATTTAATTGTAGAGATTTTTAGTTGATTGTTTTTTTTTTCAGTATTTCTTTCAGTGATTCCTGTCTTCATTCATGTTATTGTTTACTTTCTCTTATTGTTTACTTTCTCTTATTGTTTGCTTTCTCTTTGCTTTGGTTGGGTTTTATTTCTTCTTTTCTTTTTTTTTTTGCTGCTCTTTTCGGCTTTCTTTTCTTACTTAACTTTTTCTTTTCCATTTTCCCTTTGTTCGTTCGCTGTTCGTTCGTTCGTTCGTTCGTTCGTTCGTTCGTTCGTTCGTTCGTTCGTTCGTTCGTTCGTTCGTTCGTTCGTTTCGTCTGTTCGTTCGTTCCTTCCTTCCTTCCTTCCTTCCTTCCTTCCTTCCTTCCTTCCTTCCTTCCTTCCTTCCCTTCCTTCCTTCCTTCCTTCCTTCCTTCCTTCCTTCCTTCCTTCCTTCCTTCCTTCCTTCCTTCCTTCCCTCCTTCCTTCCTTCCTTCTTTCCTTCCTTCCTTCCTTCCTTCCTTCCTTCCTTCGTTTTCATCTATTGATTTACTTTCTTTCTTGTCATTTATTCAGCATATTTGTGACCTCTCTCATCAAAAGGAACTTGTCTAAAAGCTTGTGTATGGCAAACTTTTGGTTTCTTTTGTTTTTTATTTGTTTGTTTGTTTTTTTTTGTGATGAGCTGGTTGTGGTTGTGATGAGCTGGTTGTGGTTGTGATGGAATGGTTGTAGTTGTGGCTAGGTTATTGGTGATTGTGGTGGGCAGGCTGTAGAGGTTACGAACGGTGTGTTTGTGATGGACGTGGTGGACGTGGTTGTGATGGGCGTGGTGGACGTGGTTGTGATGGGCGTGGTTGTGATGGGCGTGGTTGTGATGGACGTCGTGGGCGTGGGTTGTGATGGGCGTGGTTTGGGTGGGTGGTTGTGGGGTGGTTGTGATGGGCGTGGTTGGTGGGCGTGGTTGTGATGGGCGTGGTTTGGGTGGACGTGGTTGTGGTGGGCGTGGGTGTGATGGACGTGGTGGGTGGTTGTGATGGGCGTGGTTGTAATGGGCGTGGTTTGGTGACGGTTGTGGGCGGGTGATGGGACGTGGTGGGCGTGGTTGTGGTGTGGTTGTGATGGGGTGTTTGTGATGGGCGTGTTCGTGGTGGGCGTGGTTGTGATGGGCGGGGTGTGATGGACGTGGTGGGCGTGGTTGTGGTGGGCGTGGTTGTGATGGGCGTGGTTGTGGACGTGGTTGTGGTGGGGCGGGTGTGATGGACGTGGTGAGCGTGGTTGTGATGGGCGTGGTTGTGATGGGCGTGGTTTGGGTGGACGTGGTTGTGGTGGGCGTGGGTGTGATGGACGGTGGGCGTGGTTGGGGCGGTTGTGGTGGGCGGTTGTGATGGGCGTGTTTGTGATGGGCGTGTTCGTAGGGCGTGGTTGTGATGGGCGTGGTTGTGATGGGCGGTTGTTACTATGCTAATGATTATAACTTCGTGTCAGTCTCTCAAGTTAATGCAAATCTTCACTTGTTTTATTGGCTGAAGAAAAGTTAGCGGAGGTGAGGCTGGGTTAGTGAGGCTGGGTTAGTGAGGCTGGGTTAGTGAGGCTGAGTGAGGCTGGGTTAGTGAGGCTGGGTTAGTGAGGCTGGAAGGAGGGTGGGTTAGTGAGACTGGTAGTGAGACGAGTGGGAGACTGGTAGTGAGACTGGTAGTGAGACTGGGTTAGTGGAGGGTGGGGTTAGTGAGACTGGTAGTGAGACTGGTAGTGGAGTGGGTTAGTGAGACTGGTAGTGAGACTACAGTGAGACTGGGTTAGTGAGACTGTAGGGTGGTGAGGGTGGGTAGTGAGGGTGGGTTAGTGAGGCTGGGTTAGTGCCTGGGTTAGTGTGGCTGGGTTAGTGAGGCTGGAGTGAGATCGCAGTGAGACTGGTAGTGAGACTGGGTTAGTGAGACTGGTGTTAGGTGAGACTGGGTTAGTGAGACTGGGTTAGTGAGGCTGGGTTAAATAAATAAAAATGTCTTAACTTTTACCACGATATAAAATTTTCACTAAGTTAACTCAATTTTAACTCGTATACAAAATATTACCAATTGACCCTAAAAAAAATAACATGAATTAACGCTGGCATTAAGTAAGTCAATTTCTGGTAACTAATTTATATTTTTTTTTTCCCAGAAGATTAATTATGTAAATCACTTAATTGCATTTCCGGAAATTAATGGCAGTTAGTTGTAGTTAAGAGTTAATTAGATTCGTTGTAGTCTTCTGTGGAGCAGTGGCGATAGTTAGCTTGTTTTGTTTGATAAGACGGGATAGATAACACCTGTACATGTATATTTGACAGGTGTGTTTATAGTAATATATACACCTGTACTTGTATATTTGACAGGTGTGTTTAGTAATATATACACCTGTAATTGTATATTTGACAGGTGTGTTTACTTATTTATACAAAACAAAACCTATCCTAACCTAACGTAACCTAACGTAACCTAACGTAACCTAACCTGTATCAAATTGTAGTTCACCTTGAAGGAGCAGTTGAGTGTGTGATGTTGTGAGTGTGTTAGAATATTGAGTGTGTTGAATATTGAGTGTGTTGAATATTGAGTGTGTTGAATATTGAGTGTGTTGAATATTGAGTGTGTTGAATATTGAGTGTCTTGTGGTTTTTGAAGCTTGTGTATCTGTGGTCAGTAAGTGTGTAACTCTCAGTGTGTGTGTAAGTCTCAATAAGTGTGTAAGTGTGTAAGCTATAGACCTGACAACACACACACACACACACACACACACACACCTATTCTCAAGTATCGTCCCTCGTCTCCTTGTATGCAAATGACCTCACTTTTACAGCCAGAGATAAACTTTTACACACATTTCACAATAATTTTTACGGGCCAGTTTTTTGTGAGCGAGTTTTTCTTTTCTTGATACAAATTTTAACACGTCTTCTGTTATTATTATTATTTTATTTTCGTTTATTTGTTTTAATGGATAATAGATCACCTGGAGATTAGACACCCTAAAGCTAATCTAGCCTGACTCAACCTAACCTAAGCTAATCTGATCTAACTTAAGCTGATTTAAGCTAATCTGATTAAACTAATTTAACCTA
This sequence comes from Homarus americanus, assembly GCF_018991925.1. NCBI lineage: Eukaryota > Metazoa > Arthropoda > Malacostraca > Decapoda > Nephropidae > Homarus > Homarus americanus. Next base: position 17,904 of record NW_024726426.1, read on the forward strand.
ATCAACTCCAATCTAACTTAACTTAGCCTAAACCTTGCTTATCCTAATCTAACCTCCCTCCTCTCCCCACTTCCTCCCCTACCAGCTCCCCATCATCACCTCATCTTCCTCCTCCTCCTCCTCCTTGACGCTACACTCCCCAACCACCACCTCCTCCCCACCTCAACCACAACCCCCACTCCTCCCTCCCACACCCTCCCTCCACCACCCCCTCCCACCACCTCCCACCACCCCCCACCTGCTTCACCTCCACCACCTCCCTCCCCACCTCAACCACAACCCCACTCCTCCTCCTCCTCCCTCCCCACACCCCCTCCCCACCCCTCCTTCACCACCACAAGGCTTTTCTCCACTCCACTGTAAATTGGACCTTACATTTTTCTCTCCATTCCTTCAAGTTTAGACAAGTTGGGAGAGTCTCACAGTAACCAGATTCGAGAGACTGAGAAAAGTCTCTTAACACCCTCATCTCTCTCTGTCTCCCCCCCTCCATTCCCCACCCCTCCCCCAATTTATTCCACCCCCTTCTTTCTTGCTATTTTCTTCCTTCCCGTCCTCATCTGTTCAATGGGGTGGGAAGGGAGGAAGGATGGGAAGGAAAGTAAAGGAAAGAGGAAGAAAGGAAAGATAGGAGGAGGATGGGAGGGAAGGAAAGGAAGAGGAAGGAAAGGAAGGTGGAGGAAGACGAAGGGACAAGAGTAGGAAGGAAGAGGAGGAGAAGGAAGATCGGGCGAGGGGGAAGAAGAGGAAGGGAGAGAAGGAAGAGGAAGCGAGGAAGAAGAGAAGGGGGGGAGAGGAAATGGAGGGAGGTGGATGTTCCGCCTTTCAACACAAACTTTAAAGCTGCTGGAGAATTTGGGAGTTGTATGGGACCCAGGTGGTGTTGGAGGAGTGTTGGAGGAGTGTTGGAGGTGTGTTGGAGATGTGTTGGAGGTGTGTTGGAGGTGTGTTGGTGATATGTTGATCTGTTAAGGTGTGTTAGGCATCTACTAGTGTGTGTTAGAGTCTGCTAGGGGTGTGTTGAGTCTGCTGAGGGTGTGTTGGAGTCTGCTAGGGTGTGTTGGAGTCTGCTAGGGTGTGTTGGAGTCTGCTAGGGTGTGTTGGGTCTGCTAGGGTGTGTTGGAGTCTGCTAGGGTGTGTTGGAGTCTGCTAGGGTGTGTTGGAGTCTGCTAGGGGTGTGTTGGAGTCTGCTGGTGTGTTGGAGTCTGCTGGGGTGTGTTGGAGTCTGCTAGGGTGTGTTGGAGTCTGCTAGGGTGTGTTGGAGTCTGCTAGGGTGTGTTGGAGTCTGCTAGGGTGTGTTGGAGTCTGCTGGGGTGTGTTGGAGTCTGCTAGGGGTGTGTTGGAGTCTGCTAGGGTGTGTTGGAGTCTGCTAGGGTGTGTTGGAGTCTGCTAGGGTGTGTTGGAGTCTGCTAGGGTGTGTTGGAGTCTGCTGGGGTGTGGTGGTCTGCTAGGGTGTGTTGGAGTCTGCTAGGGTGTGTTGGAGTCTGCTGGGTGTGTTGGAGTCTGCTAGGGTGTTTGGGTCTGCTAGGGTGTGTTGGAGTCTGCTGGGGTGTGTTGGAGTCTGCTAGGGTGTGTTGGAGTCTGCTAGGGTGTGTTGGAGTCTGCTAGGGTGTGTTGGAGTCTGCTAGGGTGTGTTGGGTCTGCTAGGGTGTGTTGTAGTCTGCTAGGTGTTGGAGTCTGCTAGGGTGTGTTGGAGTCTGCTAGGGTGTGTTGGAGTCTGCTAGGGTGTGTTGTAGTCTGCTAGGGTGTGTTGGAGTCTGCTAGGGTGTGTTGGAGTCTGCTAGGGTGTGTTGGGTCTGCTAGGGGTGTGTTGTAGTCTGCTAGGGGTGTGTTGTAAGTCTGCTGGGGTGTGTTGGAGTCTGCTAGGGTGTGTTGGAGTCTGCTAGGGTGTGTTGTAGTCTGCTAGGGTGTGTTGTAGTCTGCTAGGGTGTGTTGGAGTCTGCTAGGGTGTGTTGGAGTCTGCTGGGGTGTGTTGAGTCTGCTAGGGTGTGTTGGAGTCTGCTAGGGTGTGTTGTAGTCTGTTAGGGTGTGTTGGAGTCTGCTAGTGTGTGTTGTAGTCTGCTAGGGTGTGTTAGAGTCTGCTAGTGTGTTGTAGTCTGCTAGGGTGTGTTGGAGTCTGCTAGGGTGTGTTGTGTCTGTTGGGTGTGTTAGAGTCTGCTAGGGGTGTAGCTCAGTGTGTTAGTCGCTAGGGTGTGTTGTAGTCTGCTAGGGTGTGTTGGTTCGCTGGGTGTGTTAGGAGTCTGCTAGGGTGTGTTGTAGTCTGCTAGGGTGTGTTGTAGTCTGCTAGGGTGTGTTAGAGTCTGCTAGGTGTGTTGTAGTCTGCTAGGGTGTGTTGGAGTCTGCTAGGTGTGTTGTAGTCTGCTAGGTGTGTTGTAGTCTGCTAGGGTGTGTTAGAGTCTGCTAGGTGTTGTGTTGCTAGGGTGTGTTGTAGTCTGCTAGGGTGTGTTAGAGTCTGCTAGGGTGTGTTGTAGTCTGCTAGGGTGTGTTGGAGTCTGCTAGGTGTGTTGTAGTCTGCTAGGGTGGTTGTAGTCTGCTAGGGTGTGTTTGAGTCTGCTAGGGTGTGTTGTAGTCTGCTAGGTGTGTTGGAGTTCAGCTAGGTGTGTTGTAGTCTGCTAGGTGTGTTAGAGTCTGCTGGGGTGTGTTGTAGTCTGCTAGGGTGTGTTGGAGTCTGCTAGGTGTGTTGGAGTCTGCTAGGTGTGTTAGAGTCTGCTAGGGTGTGTTAGGTCTGTAGGTGTGTTGGAGTCTGCTAGGTGTGTTGGAGTCTGCTAGGGGTGTGTTGGAGTCTGTTAGGGTGTGTTGGAGTCTGCTAGGTGTGTTGTAGTCTGCTAGGGTGTGTTAGAGTCTGCTAGGGTGTGTTGTAGTCTGCTGGGTGTGTTGGAGTCTGCTAGGGTGTGTGTTGTAGTCTGCTAGGGTGTGTTAGAGTCTGAGTGTTGTAGTCTGCTAGGGTGTGTTGGAGTCTGCTAGGGTGTGTTGGAGTCTGCTAGGGTTGTGTTGGAGTCTGCTAGGTGTGTTAGAGTCTGCTAGGGTGTGTTGTAGTCTGCTAGGGTGTGTTGTAGTCTGCTAGGGTGTGTTAGGGAGTTCTGCTAGGGTGTGTGGGTTCTAGTTAGGGTGTGTTGGAGTCTGCTAGGGTGTGTTAGAGTCTGCTAGGGTGTGTTGTAGTCTGCTAGGTGTGTTAGAGTCTGCTGTGTGTTGTAGTCTGCTAGGGTGTGTTGGAGTTCTAGGTGTGTTGTAGTCTGCTAGGTGTGTTGTAGTCTGCTAGGGTGTGTTAGAGTCTGCTAGGGTGTGTTGTAGTCTGCTAGGGTGTGTTGTGGTCTGCTAGGGTGTGTTAGAGTCTGCTAGGGTGTGTAGTCTGCTAGGGTGTGTTGGAGTCTGCTAGGGTGTGTTGTAGTCTGCTAGGGTGTGTTGTAGTCTGCTAGGGTGTGTTGGAGTCTGCTAGGGAGTCTGCTAGGGGTGTGTTGTAGTCTGCTAGGGTGTGTTGGAGTCTGCTAGGTGTGTTGTAGTCTGCTAGGGGTGTGTTGAGTCTGCTAGGTGTGTTGTAGTCTGCTAGGGTGTGTTGGAGTCTGCTAGGGTGTGTTGTAGTCTGCTAGGGTGTGTTAGAGTCTGCTAGGTGTGTTGTAGTTCGCTAGGGGTGTGTTGGAGTCTGGGGTGTGTTGGAGTCTGCTAGGGTGTGTTGGAGTCTGCTAGGGTGTGTTGTAGTCTGCTAGGGTGTGTTTGAAGTCTGCTAGGTGTGTTGGAGTCTGCTAGGTGTGTTGGAGTCTGCTAGGGTGTGTTGTAGTCTGCTAGGTGTGTTGGAGTCTGCTAGGTGTGTTGGAGTCTGCTAGGTGTGTTGGAGTCACTAGGGTGTGTTGGAGTCTGCTAGGGTGTGTTGAAGTCTGCTAGGGTGTGTTGGAGTCTGCAAGGTGTGTTGAAGTCTGCTAGGGTGTGTTGGAGTCTGCAAGGGTGTGTGTTGGAGTCTGCTAGGGTGTGTTGGAGTCTGCTAGGGTGTGTTGGAGTCTGCTAGGGTGTGTTGGAGTCTGCTAGGGTCTATTAGGAAATGGTGAAGGTTTACTAGGTACGGCTGAGGTCCGCTAGGTACGGCTGAGATGCTATGGATTGCTGGGATGTGTCATGAATTATTTAGGACTGCTGGGGGGGGGCGGCTCTTGGGATCTGCCTCGGTCTTGTGGGATTTGTTGTTGGGGTCTATTAGGGCCTTTTTGGGATCTGCTGGGAATTACAAGGGACTGCTAGGCTGCGCTAGGAATTGTTAGGGTCTGGTGGGGGCTGCTGTGTAATATTAGGAGCTGATGAGGGCTGGGGGCTGTTGGGGGCTGCTGTGTAATATTAGGAACTGATGAGGGCTGCTATATAATGCTGGGGGCTGTTGGGGGCTGAACTAAAACTCGAAAAAAATCACCTGGGACTAATGAAGACTCCTGGGGCTGACCCGTTCACCTTCACTTCCCCAGTTGTATAGTTACATCTAGACACACCTGGGGTGAAACCAGAGACCCTTAGGACACAACCCGAGTCTTGTATCTATATTCCCACGTCCTGAAATTGATAAAAAAAATCTCTTTCGTTCGGCCTAAGAGAAGGACTATTGTTTTAACGCGACGTGTTTTGAATATTTTCTACTTTTGTTGATTTTTTTTTGATGGTTCATAAAATTAAATGGCTAACTTAAAGGTCATTTTAAAGGCTTTTATTTTTATTTATAATTATTATTTTTGTCTTTAAGTAGATATAAGTAAACATTAATTTATTTATTTCTGACTTTAATATTAAGTTAGAATATATGTAATTCTTCAACCACGATGTAAAGTTTAATAAAAGTCAGTTAATTCTTCATTGAGTTTGTCTGTTTATAAGTCTTAGTAAAATTATACAAAGCTATTTATATATTTTTAATGGATTTGGGTTTTTTTTTGGTAAATTTTATAAAAAGTAACAAAAGCAATATTTATTTTTAGTTTACGACCATGAGTTTAGTTACAAAATACGATAATAATGTATTTGTTTTGTTATTCAGCCAAGATTGTTTATGACGAGTGATTATATCTAATTATCTTAACCCTGGGCTCTAATTAATTAACATATGAAGATAATGATTTGTTGTTGTGAGGGCGAGTAATAATGGTGGTGATTAGTTATCGTGACGAGTGATAACAGGGACGAGTAGTCATGGTGGCTAGTAATGGTGGCGAGTAATAGTGGCTGCGAGTAGTCATTGTGGCTAATAAAGGGGGCGACCAGTCATGAAGGCGAGTCAAGGTGGCGAGTAGTCATCATCATCATCATTATACTCTTCAGGCGTCATATATGTTGTTATAGGTGTGTGGAGGTGTGTGGTAGGAGTGCGGATGGCCCAAGGGGATGGCCATGCACTATCACCTGTCCTTCCACCAAGTCAGGTAACCCACTAATTAATAAGCCTCACTGTATGTAACATTATAAGTATTATATTGTGACTCAAGTGTGTGGTTAGGTTAGGTTAGGTTAGGTTAGGTTAGGTTAGGTTATTTACCTCACCTGAAGATTTAACTCCCTCTAGCTTATTGACTTTAATGTTATATAGTCAAACATTAACCTAACCTAACCTAACCTAACTTAACCCCATATAATTATTTAACCACCAGGCGACATAAGCTGGTGTGTGTGTGTGTGTGTGTGTGTGTGTGTGTGTGTGTGTGTGTGTGTGTTAATTATCAGGTGATCCAACTAATCTCTCAAGGTGTACTGTACCTGTGTTGACCCTCAAGGTGTACTGTACCTGTGTTGACCAAGGTGTACTTACCTGGACTCAAGGTGTACTGACCTGTGTTGACCTCAAGGTGTACTGTACCTGTGGACTCAAGGTGTACTGTACCTGTGCTGACCTCAAGGTGTACTGTACCTGTGTTGACCAAGGTGTACTGTACCTGTGTTGACCAAGGTAATGTACCCAGGTTGACTGTACTGTACCTGTGTTGACCCTCAAGGTGTACTGTACCGACTAAGGTGTATCTGCCCGTTGACCTCAAGGTGTACTGTGACCTGTGTTGACCCCTCAAGGTGTACTGTACCTGTGTTGACCAAGGTGTACTGTACCTGTGTTGACCCTCAAGGTGTACTGTACCTGTGTTGACCAAGATGTACTGTACCTGTGTTGACCCTCAAGGTGTACTGTACCTGTGGACCCTCAAGGTGTACTTGTACCTGTGTGGACCCTCAAGGTGTACTGTACCTGTGTGGACCTCAAGGTGTACTGTACCTGTGTTGACCCTCATGTACTGTACCTGTGTTGACCTCAAGGTGTACTGTACCTGTGGACCAAGGTGTACTGTACCTGTGTTGACCAAGGTACTGTACCTGTGTTGACCTCAAGGTGTACTGTACCTGTGTTGACCCTCAAGGTGTACTGTACCTGTGTTGACCCTAAGGTGTACTGTACCTGTGTTGACCCTCAAGGTGTACTGTACCTGTTGACCAAGGTGTACTGTACCTGTGTGTACCCTCAAGGTGTACTGTACCTGTGTTGACCAAGGTGTACTGTACCTGTGTTGACCTCAAGGTGTACTGTACCTGTGTTGACCCTCAAGGTGTACTGTACCTGTGTTGACCCTCAAGGTGTACTGTACCTGTGTTGACCAGGCTGCCTCAAGGTGTACTGTACCTGTGTTGACCAAGGTGTACTGTCCTGGCCTCAAGGTGTACTGTACCCGTGTTGACCCTCAAGGTGTACTGTACCTGTGTTGACCAAGGTGTACTGTACCTGTGTTGACCCTCAAGGTGTACTTGTACCTGTGTTGACCAAGGTGTACTGTACCTGTGTTGACCCTCAAGGTGTACTGTACCTGTGTTGACCTCAAGGTGTACTGTACCTGTTGACCCTCAAGGTGTACTGTACCTGTGTTGACCAAGGTACTGTACCTGTGTTGACCAAGGTGTACTGTACCTGTGTTGACCCTCAAGGTGTACTGTACCTGTGTTGACCGTCAAGGTGTACTGTACCTGTGTTGACCAAGGTGTACTGTACCTGTGTTGACCAAGGTGTACTGTACCTGTGTTGACCTCACAGTGATTGTACCTGTGTGACCTCAAGGTGTACTGTACCTGTGTTGACCAAGGTGTACTGTACCTGTGTTGACCCTGTCTGTACCTGTGTCTCAAGGTGTACTGTACCTGTGTTGACCCTCAAGGGTACTTGCACCTGTGTTGACCAAGGTGTACTGTACCTGTGTTGGACTCTGTGTACTGTACCTGTTGGACCCTGCGTACTTGCACCTGTGTTGGACTCAAGGTGTACTGTACCTGTGTTGACCAAGGTGTACTGTACCTGTGTTGCACTGGTGTGCTGTACCTGTGTTGACCCTCAAGGTAATTGCACCTGTGTTGACCAAGGTGTACTGTACCTGTGTTGACCAAGGTGTACTGCAATCTGTGTTGACCAAGGTGTACTGTACCTGTGTTGACCCTCGTAATTGCACCTGTGTTGACCTCAAGGTGTACTGCACCTGTGTGACCCTTGTGTACTGTACCTGTGTTGACTCCAGGTGATTGTACCTGTGTTGACCTCAAGGTGTACTGTACCTGTGTGGACTGGTGTACTGTACCTGTGTACCCTCAAGGTGTACTTGTACCTGTGTTGACCCTCAAGGTGTACTGTACCTGTGTGTACCAAGGTGTACTGTACCTGTGTTGACCAAGGTGTACTTGCACCTGTGTTGACTGGTGTACTGTACCTGTGTTGACCAAGGTGTACTGTACCTGTGTTGACCCTCAAGGTGTACTGTACCTGTGTTGACCTCAAGGTGTACTGTACCTGTGTTGACCTCAAGGTGTACTGTACCTGTGTTGACCAAGGTGTACTGTACCTGTGTTGACCAAGGTGTACTGTACCTGTGTTGACCAAGGTGTTGTACCTGTGTTGACCAAGGTGTACTGTACCTGTACCTCAAGGTGTACTGTACCTGTGTTGACCCTCAAGGTGTACTGTACCTGTGTGGACCCTCAAGGTAAATTATGTGGACCCAAAAACATCATTTTCTCACCTCTCACCATAAATTACTTCACATTACCTTGAGACGAAGGTAATCAACATACTATTAAGATGATAGAGTGTCGCGAATACACTACGTGGATCAGGGAAGATATGTTGTAATATATTCTGGGAGGTTTTAATATTATCCTCGGTGAAAAATAGTGTTTTTGTAGGGGGTGATTATTTTTATTAGATTTTTATTATTATTATTATTATATATTATTATTATTATTATTATTATTATTATATTATTATTATTATTATTATTATTATTATTATTATTATTATTATTATTATTATTATTATTTTGGGGATATTTTTTTCAACTCAATTTACATTTGTCTCAAATATTTTAACTGGTATATTATCCTCTCTCGACTTAATCATTTATGAAGAGTTATTATGTTAAGACCGTACAGGTGAGAATAATGACTTGGACAGGTAATAATGACCTTCAGGTGACCTTTAATTCTTATTGATACTCTGGAGAAAATTAACGCTGGACTTACGAATAATTTGAAGTATATGGATAATTTATTGTTTTATTTAGTTGTAAGGAAATAATGGTTGGTGTGTTGTGGTTTCTGTTACGTGTTTGTGTAGGGAAGATATCGTGTTTGTGTCTTAGAGGTTTGTGAAGAGTGTTTTGTTGGTGTATCGAGAGATGAGCTGATGTATAAGATTATTGTTGGTTATTACCTTAACTCCCCCCCTCCCACACTCCTTCCCCACACCCTCCCCACACCCCTTCCACACACCCCCCCTCCCACACACCCTCCCACACACTCCCTCCACACACCCCTTCCACACACCTCCCACACACCCCTCCCACACACCCTCCCACACACCCCTCCCACACACCCTCCCACACACCCCCTCCCCACACACCCCCTCCCCACACACCCCTCCCACACACCCCCTCCACACCCCCTCCCACACACCCCCACACACCCTCCCACACCCCACACACCCCTCCCCACACACCCTCCCACACACCCTCCCCACACACACCCCTCCCACACACCCTCCCCACACACCCCTCTCCACACACCCTCCCCACACACCCCTCCCCACACACCCCTCCCCACACACCCCCCCACACACCCTCCCACACACCCCCTCCCCACACACCCCCTCCCACACACCCTCCCACACACCCCTCTCACCTTCCCCACACCCTCCCCTCCCACACCCTGCATCCCTGTTACGCCTTCTACATAACATCGCCATCCCCGCCCACGCTCCTCCACGCTCCTTGCCAAACTCTCACCCACACTCTTCCAGGAGTCCTCTACTCATCCTCACAGCCCACACTCACGCCCCAACACAGCAGCCTACGCCGTCATATCCACACCGCCACACCCCTGCCCACTCTCTCGACACCCCCACCTACGACGTCACCCCCCACCCACGGCGTCACACCCTACTCACTCCACCTACTACCCCACTCACGCTCCCACACCTCAACCTGCGCTCACACCCCACCTGCGCCTACCCACACCCCACCCACCCAACCCAACCCCACCCGCGCTCCCCACATAAGACAGAGCCAACACCACCCCATCCTTCAGGTCGCTCATGCCTCTCCTGTTGGAGGCCTGGATGGGATGCCTCATTTGCTCACTAAAGGGCGACTTATCGAAGCCTAACGCGAAAATGGCACGTCAATATATCTTACGCCTGCCCTTGAATTATCCCAGCGAAGGGGGGTGGGGGAGGTGGGCTAGGGGATGGGCGAGGTGGGCTTAGGGGGTTGGGAGGTGGGGTGGGGAGGTGGGCTAGGGTGGGGGAGGGCTAGGGGGGTGGGGAAGGTGGGCTAGTTGGTGGAGGGCTGGAGTTGTGGAGATATGGAGGGAAAAGAGAGCAGGTTTTCAATGGCACACAAATGAAGATTCTGTGGATGGTGGAAGGATGTTGGTGTTGATGATGGTGGTTGATGGTGATGGTGGTGTGAATAGTGGTTGATGGTGATGGTGGTGTGAATAGTGGTTGATGATAGTGAAAAACGTGTTGGATTAGGTGATACTCACAGTTGGTACAATTTTGTATTTATTATGAGACCTGATTCCTGCCACCACACTCTGATTAGACTAAAGAGGATGAACAAGGATCAGTAGTGTTCGCTGGTCTGGTCACTGAGGAACGTCAGCACTTCCTCCACACCAACACCCACACCTCCCCCAACCACTTGTAGCATCTCCACCCTGTCCACACACACACACGCTGTTCTCAAATCCTCCTGACTCACACCTGTTCTCTGTTCTAGCTCCTGCACCTGATTCTGTAGCGACAGCTTTTCTGAACAGCCTATTCGTACTGCTGATTGAAAGCTGTCTCAGCCACCACGTCTGAAAAGCTCACTCGTCTTGGAGTGGAAGGACGTTGTAGACTGCCAGGGTTACTAAGGTCTGTTGATACAATGGTCAACCCCATCCTGTTCTTTCTCTATCTGCACTGGGAGGTGGTAAGAGTCACGGGGGTGGAGTAGTGTGTGCTCGCTGGTAGGCTCAGACCTGTTCTCTCTCTCTCTCTTCTCTCTCTCTCTGCTGTCGCCTCACGCGTCGACTGTGGTAAAGTACAAAGACCAATCACGCAAAGTTCAAAATGTCCAATCCCAGAAACAATCCAATCCTTAGTAATATGTTTTGAACTTTAACCCGAATCCTCTTATTTTACTGGCAAAACAATCATTCATATGAAGTCGTGTGTGATATATCGCTTCCCTACGACCCCTCTGTTATCTTAAGTCTCGTGTGTGTGATATATCGCCTCCCTACGACCCTCTGTTATCTTAAGTCTCGTGTGTGTGATATATCGCTCCCTACGACCCTCTGTTATCTTAAGTCTCGTGTGTGATATATATCGCCTCCTAAAAGACCTCTGTTATCTTAGTCTCGTGTGTGTGATATATCGCTCTCGACCCTCTGTTATCTTAAGTCTCGTGTGTGATATATCGCCTCCCTACGACCCTCTGTTATCTTAAGTCTCGTGTGTGTGATATATCGCCTCCTGTCATCTTAAGTCTCGTTGTGTGATATATCCTCCTCTGTTATCTTAAGTCTCTGTGTGTGATATATCCCTCCCTACGACCCTCTGTTATCAAGTCTCGTGTGTGTGATATATCGCCTCTCACGACCCTCTTTATCTTAAGTCTCGTGTGTGATATATCGTTTCCCCTCGACCCCTCTGTTATCTTAAGTCTCTGTGTGTGATATATCGCCTCCCTACGACCCTCTGTTATCTTAAGTCTCGTGTGTGTGATATATCGCTTCCTACGACCCTCCTGTTATCTTAAGTCTCGTGTGTGATATATATCCTTCCCTATGACCCTCTGTTATCTTAAGTCTCGTGTGTGTGATATATCGCTCCCTATGACCCCTTTGTTATCTTAAGTCTCGTGTGTGGTGATATCCCTCCCTGACCCTCTGTTATCTTAAGTCTGTGTGTTTCTGTCCCCTCTGTTATCTTAAGTCTCGTGTGTGTGATATATCGCCTCCCACCACCCTCTGTTATCTTAAGTCTCGTGTGTGTATCTCGCCTCCCTAGACCCCTCTGTTATCTTAAGTCTCGTGTTGTGTGATATATCGCCTCCCTGACCCTCTGTTATCTTAAGTCTCGTTGTGGATATATCGCTCCTACGACCCTCTGTTATCTTAAGTCTCGTGTGTGTGATATATTACCTCCCTACCACCCTCTGTTATCTTAAGTCTCGTGTGTGTGATATATCGCCTCCTACGACCCTCTGTTATCTTAAGTCTCTTGTTGTGTGATATATCGCCTCCCTATGACCCCTCTGTTATCTTAAGTCTCGTGTGTGTGATATATCGCCTCACGAACCCTCTGTTATCTTAAGTCTCGTGTGTGTGTGATATATCGCCTCCCTATGACCCTCTGTTATCTTTAGTCTCGTGTGTGTGATATATCGCCTCCTATGACCCCTCTGTTATCTTAAGTCTCGTGTGTGTGTGATATATCGCCTCCCTATGACCCCTCTGTTATCTTAAGTCTGTGTGTGATATCACTTCCCACGACCAGGCAATATCACCCCCTACTTGGCCTCCTCATAACCCTAGTCATAACTACTACAACACATAAAGAACCCTAGCGAGTTATAACCTATTCATAGTTGTGTTTTACTGCCCACTAAAAAAATCTCTATCACCAATTTCTGGGCCGTCACGTGAGTGGCGTTCGTGTCTGTTGATGTCTGTGAGTGTCTGGCGTTGGTGTCTGTGAGTGTCTGGCGTTGGTGTCTGTGAGTGTCTGTTGGTGTCCTTCTGTTGATGGATGGTGCGGTGGTTGAGGATACAGAGCTCACTTCTCTCCTGATGATCGGTGGTTCAATCCTGGGGCATTTTAAGCCCCACAGCTATAAATAAGACAAGGTGGTCGAGTAGTGTTGGTGCTTCCTTGTGTACCTACGACTTAATATAATTATGATGTACAGATGCTAAAAAGAAGCTATCTGTACTGGGGTGATCGATGAATGTCAGAATGAACACTGTGACTCCAGTTGTCTCGGGAGGGTTGTCAAAACTTCTTCCATTGTGTTATATTGTTTAACATAATTTTTAAAGGTAGTTTTTTGATCGTTGAAAATGGGTTATTTTTTTCTTTAAAATATTGATTATTAAATTTGCGATTTTTATGGATTATTTTAGGTATATTTTTTTCGCTTTAATTACTGTATATTGGCTTTTGTTATGATTGTTTTACATAATTTACTACATTCTTTATTGTAATTTATTGCTTATTATTTTCTTCTCCTGTGTTCAATTTATTTTGGTTCGGAACATGTTATAGAAAATAGCTTAAAAATATTAAATATGTTTTTTCTTTGTTTTTATTTTCATTTTGTATTGACTCCAGTTGTTGACGTTATAATCAATACCATAGTGAAGGTGAGGTACGGTAACAATGTATTCAAATGACTGTAAACAAACACACACACGACGACACACACACACGAGGAACACACACACACGACGAACACACACACACACGAGGGACACACACACACACCATTGTATATTAAAAACCTTGAATTTTAGATCAAAAACATGATATTAATGAAGACATATATACATACATGCATACATACATACATACATACATACATACATACATACCATACATATATACATACATATACTCCCCTTGCCCCTGATGAGGCACCTGCACTCCCATCAATACACCTGTACCCATCAATACACCTGTACCCCATCAATACACCTGCACTCCATCAATACACCTGTACCCCATCAATACACTGCACTCCCATCATTACACCTGCCCCATCAATACACCTAGCCTCATCAATACACATGTACCCCATCACACCTGTACCCCATTAAAACACCTGTACCTCATCAATACACCTGCACCCCATCAATACACTGCACCCCATCAATACACCTGTACCTCATCAATACACCTGTCCCCCATCAATACACCTGCACCCTCATCGATACACCTGTACCCATCGATACACCTGCACCCTCATCAATACACCTGTACCCTATCAATACACCTGTACCCCATCAATACACCTGTACCCCATTACACCCCTACCCCATCAATACACCTGTACCCCATCAAAACACCTGTACCCTCATCAATACACCTGCACCCCATCAATACACCTGCACCCCATCAATCACACCTGTACCCTCATCAATACACCTGTACCCCCATCAATACACCTGTACCCCATCAATACACCTGTACCCCATCAATACACCTGTACCCCATCAATACACCTGTACCCATCAATACACCTGTACCCCATCAATACACCTGCACTCCCATCAATACACCTGTACCCCATCAATACACCTGCACCCTCATCAATACACATGTACCCCATCAATACACCTGTACCCCATTAAAACACCTGTACCCTCATCAATACACCCTGCACCCCATCAATACACCTGCACCTCATCAATACACCTGTACCTCATCAATACACCTGTACCCCCATCAATACACCCTGCACCCTCATCGATACACCTGTACCCCATCGATACACCTGCACCCCCATCAATACACCTGTACCCTATCAATACACCTGTACCCCATCAATACACCTGTACCCCATTAATACACCCCTACCCCCATCAATACACCTGTACCCCATCAAAACACCTGTACCATCAATACACCTGCACCCCATCAATACACCTGCACCCCATCAATACACCTGTACCCTCATCACACACCTACCCCCATCAATACACTGCACCCCATCAATACACCTGTACCCCATCAATACACCTGTACCCCCATCAATACACCTGTACCCCATCAATACACCTGTACCCCATCAATACACCTGTACCCCCATCAATACACCTGTACCCCATCAATACACCTGTACCCCATCAATACACCTGTACCCCATCAAAACACCTGTACCCCATCAATACACCTGCACCCTCATCAATACACCCCTACCCCCATCAATACACCTGTACCCCATCAATACACCTGTACCCCCATCAATACACCTGCACCCCCATCAATACACCTGTACTTCATCAATACACCTGTACCCCATCAAACACCTGTACCCTCATCATACACCTGTACCCCCATCAAAACACCTGTACCCCATCAATACTCCCACCCCATCAATACACCTGTACCCCATCAAAACACCTGTACCCTCATCAATACACCTGTACCCCATCAAACCCCTGTACCCCATCAATACACCTGTACCCCATCAATACACCTGTACCATCAATACACCTGTACCCCATCAATACACCTGCACCCCATCAATACACCTGTACCCCATCAATACACCTGTACCCATCAATACACCTGTACCCCATCACACCTGTACCCATCAATACACCCCTACCCCATCAATACACCTGCACCCCATCAATACACCTGTACATCAAAACACCTGTACCCTCATCAATACACCTGCACCCCATCAATACACCTGTACCCCTTCCTCCACCACCCGCCTCACCTGTCTAATTAAAGAAACGATGAATGTTAATTTAGTGCCGTGTGTCTGGTCCGGGTTCTCTCAGGTAGGCAGCTCCGGGAATGGCAATTTGTCTCCCCTTAGCGGTAAAAGGTTATAGGTACGTCTCTGCTGCCTCTCTTCTCTAAATTGTGAGAACTAATTGGATCCCCTGATGGTCCAGTCGTGTTGAATTGCATATGAATGATAAATGTGTGTGTGTGTGTGTGTGTGTGTGTGTGTGTGTGTGTGTGTGTGTGTGTGTGAGTGAGTGTGTGTGAGTGTGTGTGTGCAATTTTAGAGTTAGTACGAGAGTGAACATAATATAGATAGATCCTCCTCAACAGCAACTCTCTCTCTCTCTCTCTCTCTCTCTCTCTCATCACCGGGTATAATGCACTGGACATCAACAACAATAACAACCACCTCCCATTGTTGTCTCTACCTACATTAGCAAATCCTATCTCAGTGTAATTAAAGTGAGGGATTATATACCTCCGAGGCCCCGCCCCCTTCCCTCACACACACGCACACACACGCACACACACACACGCACACGCTCAGGGTATCTGTCGGCAGAGCTATATTATGGAGGCATTTGCTGGCTGTAATAATTAGTAGAGAATTCGATAGCAATCTGACATTTTTTCAGTTAGTCTCAGTAACAGCGAGGAAGTGTTGCAGCTCTCTGGTCAAGTATTACTAACCTAACCTAACCTAACCTAACCTAACCTAACGTTGGGTATATGACGGTGAAAGGTTTGAAAATTTCCCCCGAACAGGAAAGACGAGATGGAAGGAATGAAGGAAGGAATGAAGAAGGAATGAAAGTAGGAATGAAGGAATGAAGGAAGGAATGAAGGAAGGAATGAAAGTAGGAATGAAGGAAGGAATGAAGGAATGAAGGAAGGAATGAAAGCACTTATTCTCTATAGGGAGGAAGAGGAGAAAAGGGAATGAAAAAGGAGGAAAATGAGGAAGAGGAGGAGGAAAGAAGGAGTAGGACGAGGAAATGTAAGAGGAAGATAAGTAAATAGAAGGAGGAGAAAGAGTAGGAGGAAAAGGAAGAAAAATAAGAAGAGATAAATGGATAATTAGGGAGGAATGAGAGGAAGGAGGGAGAAGAAGAGGAGTAATAAGAGGAGGAAACGGAGGAAGAAAATTGAAGAAGAGGAAAAGAAAACGAAGAAAAACGGAAGAAGGAGAAATAGAGAAAGAGTAAGAGGGGAAAGATTAACTAGCGGGAGGAGGAGAGGAGGGAGGGGAGCTGTCTCTCTTGTTGTCAAAGTTAACAGGTTGTGGGTCAGTGGCGTTAACTTTACCTCACGCGTTGAAGTGTTAACTGGTTCAGATTGTTGCCTCTGTCTTGGTGTTAACTTCTGGGGGCTTAACTCACACCTCAGGTACTCGGAGTTTATTTGTAATTACTAAACCATAACTGGATCATGTGAAGATTAGCCACGTCAGCTTACAGTACCTGATGATTAAAACACGTAATCTAACCTAGCCTAACCTAACCTAACCTAAACATAACGCTGTCCTAATCTAACCTAACCTAACTTAACCTAACCTAACACAAACATAATCTAACTAACCAACCTAACCTAACCTAACCTAACATTAACAAAAGCTGCAACAACAACAACAATAATAGCAAAAGCAAGAACACAAACAAAAGCATTATTAACAACTAAAATTTACAACAAAATTACAACCAACAACAACAACAAGACCATAAATAACAATAACAACAATATAGACTTGTTTTTGTGACAACTTTTAAAACAAGAATATTGACGTCAGTGCCAAGGGGGGAGAGGCCAGGGGGTAGGAGAGTGCCAGGGGAGGGGAGGAGAGTGCCAGGCGAGGGTGGAGAGTGCCAGGCGAGGGTAGGAGAGGCTGGGGGAGAGTGCCAGGAGGGGGAGGAGAGTGCCAGGCAGGGAGGAGAGGGCAAGGAGGGGAGGAGAGTGCCAGGCGAGGGGAGGAGAGGCCAGGCGAGGGTAGGAGAGTGCCAGGCGAGGGAGGAGGAGTGCCAGGCGAGGGTAGGAGAGTGCCAGGGAGGGAGGAGAGTGCCAGGGGGGGAGAGTGCCAGGCGAGGGTGGGAGAGTGCCAGGCGAGGGTAGGAGGTGCCGGGGAGAGTGCCAGGCGAGGTGAGGAGAGTGCCAGGCGAGGGTAGGAGAGTGCCAGGGAGGGGAGGAGAGTGCCAGGCGAGGAGGAGAGTGCCAGGCGAGGGGAGGAGAGTGCCAGGCGAGGGGTAGGAGAGCAGGGGGGAGGAGAGCCAGGCGAGGGGTAGGAGAGTGCCAGGCGAGGGTAGGAGAGTGCCGGGCGAGGGGTAGGGAGAGTGCCAGGCGAGGGTAGGAGAGTGCCAGGCGAGGGGAGGAGAGCCAGGGAGGAGGGGGGGAGAGTGCCAGGCGAGGGTAGGAGAGTGCCAGGCGAGGGTAGGAGAGTGCCGGGGGAGAGTGCCAGGCGAGGAGGAGAGTGCCAGGGGGAGGAGAGTGCCAGGCGAGGGGAGGAGAGTGCCAGGCGAGGGGAGGAGAGTGCCAGGCGAGGGTAGGAGAGTGCCAGGCGAGGGAGGAGAGTGCCAGGCGAGGGGGGAGGAGAGTGCCAGGCGGAGGGTAGGAGTGCCAGGCGAGGGGAGGAGAGTGCCAGGCGAGGGGAGGAGAGTGCCAGGCGAGGGTAGGAGAGTGCCAGGGGAGAGAGTGCCAGGCGAGGGTAGGAGTGCCAGGCGAGGGTAGAGAGTGCCAGGGGAGGAGAGTGCCAGGCGAGGGTAGGAGAGTGCCAGGCGAGGTAGGGAGTGCAGGGGGAGAGTGCCAGGCGAGGGTAGGAGAGTGCCAGGCGAGGGTGAGAGCAGGCGAGGGTAGGAGAGTGCCAGGCGAGGGTAGGAGAGTGCCAGGGGGGAGGAGAGTGCCAGGCGAGGGTAGGAGAGTGCCAGGCGAGGGTAGGAGTGCCAGGGGGGAGGAGAGTGCCAGGCGAGGGTAGGAGAGTGCCAGGCGAGGGTAGGAGAGTGCCAGGGAGGGGTAGGAGAGCCAGGGGAGGAGAGTGCCAGGCGAGGGTAGGAGAGTGCCAGGCGAGGGTAGAGAGTGCCAGGCGAGGGTAGAGAGTGCCAGGCGAGGGTAGAAGAGTGCCAGGCGAGGGGAGGAGAGTGCCAGGCGAGGGTAGGAGAGTGCCAGGGAGGAGGAGAGGCGGGGGAGAGTGCCAGGCGAGGTAGGAGAGTGCCGGGGAGAGTGCCAGGCGAGGGTAGGAGAGTGCCAGGCGAGGGTAGGAGAGTGCAGGAGGGTAGGAGAGGTGCCAGGGGGAGGAGAGTGCCAGGCGAGGGGGGGAGAGTGCCAGGCGAGGGTAGGAGAGTGCCAGGGGGAGAGAGTGCCAGGCGAGGGTAGGAGAGTGCCAGGCGAGGGTAGGAGAGTGCCAGGGAGGGTAGGAGAGTGCCAGGGGGAGGAGAGTGCCAGGCGAGGGTAGGAGAGTGCCAGGCGAGGGGTAGGAGAGTGCTGGAGGAGGGGAGGAGAGTGCCAGGGAGGGGGAGGAGAGTGCCAGGCGAGGGAGGGAGAGTGCCAGGCGAGGGGGAGGAGAGTGCCAGGCGAGGGTAGGAGAGTGCCAGGCGAGGGAGGAGAGTGCCAGGAGGGAGGAGAGTGCCAGGAGGGGAGGAGAGTGCCAGGCGAGGGTAGGAGGGGGGGAGAGTGCCAGGCGAGGTGAGGAGAGTGCCAGGCGAGGGAGGAGAGTGCCAGGCGAGGGGGAGGAGAGTGCCAGGGGGGGAGAGTGCCAGGCGAGGTGAGGAGAGTGCCAGGCGAGGGTAGGAGAGTGCCGGGGGGAGAGTGCCAGGCGAGGTGAGGAGAGTGCGGGGAGAGTGCCAGGCGAGGGTAGGAGAGTGCCAGGCGAGGGTAGGAGAGTGCCAGGCGAGGGAGGAGAGTGCCAGGGAGGGGAGGAGGTGCCAGGAGGGGAGGAGAGTGCCAGGCGAGGGTAGGAGAGTGCTGGGGGGGAGAGGCCAGGCGAGGGTAGGAGAGTGCTGGGGGAGGAGAGTGCAGGCGAGGGTAGGAGAGTGCCAGGCGAGGGTAGAGAGTGCCAGGCGAGGGGAGGAGAGGCCAGGGGGGGAGGAGAGTGCCAGGCGAGGGAGAGAGCAGGGGGAGGGAGAGTGCCAGGCGAGGGGAGGAGGCAAGGAGGAGAGTGCCAGGCGAGGGTAGAGAGTGCCAGGCGAGGGTAGGAGAGTGCCAGGCGAGGGTGGGAGAGTGCCAGGCGAGGGTAGAGAGTGCCAGGCGAGGAGGAGAGTGCCAGGCGAGGGGAGGAGAGTGCCAGGCGAGGGTAGGAGAGTGCCAGGCGAGGGTAGGAGAGTGCCAGGCGAGGGGAGGAGAGTGCCAGGGGGAGGAGAGTGCCAGGCGAGGTAGGAGAGTGCAGGCGAGGGGAGGAGAGTGCCAGGCGAGGGTAGGAGAGTGCCAGGCGAGGGTAGGAGAGTGCCAGGCGAGGAGAGAGTGCCAGGCGAGGGGAGGAGAGTGCCAGGCGAGTGGGGAGGAGAGTGCCAGGCGAGGTAGGAGAGTGCCAGGCGAGGGGTAGGAGAGTGCCAGGCGAGGGTAGGAGAGTGCCAGGCGAGGGTAGGAGAGTGCCAGGCGAGGGTAGGAGAAGTGCAGGCGAGGGGAGGAGAGTGCCAGGCGAGGGTGAGTGAGGGGGGGAGAGTGCCAGGCGAGGGTAGAGAGTGCTGGGGAGAGTGCCAGGCGAGGGAGGAGACAGGCGAGGGTAGGAGAGTGCCAGGCGAGGGGAGGAGAGTGCCAGGCGAGGTAGGAGAGTGCCAGGCGAGGGGAGGAGAGTGCCAGGGAGGGAGGAGAGTGCCAGGCGAGGGTAGGAGAGTGCCAGGTGAGGGGGAGGAGAGTGCCAGGCGAGGGTAGGAGAGTGCCAGGCGAGGGGAGAGGCCAGGGAGGGGAGGAGAGTGCAGGCGAGGGTAGGAGAGTGCCAGGCGAGGGGAGGAGAGTGCCAGGGAGGGAGTGAGAGAGCAGGCGAGGGGTAGGAGAGTGCCAGGCGAGGGGAGGAGAGTGCCAGGCGAGGGTAGAGCAGGCGAGGGGGTAGGGAGAGTGCCAGGCGAGGGGAGGGAGAGTGCCAGGCGAGGGTAGAGAGTGCCAGGCGAGGGAGGAGTGCCAGGCGAGGGGAGGAGAGCCAGGCGAGGGGAGGAGAGTGCCAGGCGAGGGTAGGAGAGTGCCAGGAGGGTAGGAGAGTGCCAGGCGAGGGGAGGAGAGTGCCAGGGGGAGGAGAGTGCCAGGCGAGGGGAGGAGAGTGCCAGGCGAGGGAGGAGAGTGCCAGGCGAGGGGAGGAGATGCCAGGCGAGGGTAGGAGAGTGCAGGCGAGGGTAGGAGAGTGCCAGGCGAGGGTAGGAGAGTGCTAGGGGGAGGAGAGAGAGGGCGAGGGTAGGAGAGTGGGGGGGGAGTGCCAGGGAGGTGGAGGAGAGTGCATGAGGGAGGAGAGGCCAGGCGAGGGGAGGAGAGGCCAGGCGAGGGGAGGAGAGTGCCAGGCGAGGGTAGGAGAGTGCCAGGCGAGGGAGGAG
>NW_024726427.1:0-20766 GCF_018991925.1 Homarus americanus
CTCTTATACAATTCCTACGATACAACAATATTTTGCATATATAAGACCTAACTTAACCCCAAAAGACATTAATTCTTATACTGGAAAATATGGTGAAGATTTTTTGTATGCCTATAAAAACCAGTACAAGAAAGGAATATTAAATAATAACGGTAAAATTATCCTGAAAACAAGTAACCAGCGTAGTAAATTTTCTTCTGCTTCTGGTATACACAGGAGTAAACAGAAATTTACTTCATCATATATTGATAGTGAAGATGATGATGATGATGAGATAAATGATGAAGATGATGAGATAAATGACGATGACAACGACGACGATGTCGACGACGATGTTGAGGATGATAATGAAAATGATGGTGAAAATGATGGTGAGCTACAAATTAAATGTGTACCCTATAGAAAACGATTATATCCCCCTCATTAATTTTTAACAAAAAAACATTTTAATAAATATAGTACATAAAAAAATATAATTATAAGGATAATAAATCCACAAAACAAAAATTTTTTGGGGGTAATATCAGTCCATAAAGATGATTGAAGAAGACCATGACCTATTTGGCTTAGAGTATCTCCTGTCATTTCACCCAATGAACGTAAAATAGTACCCTTTTCACAACGGTACATGAAATTTGGAGAAGATGATGATGACGAAGGTTCCTTCCATTGATCGTAACCAGGAACCCATGAAGATAATGAATTATAATTATAAGGATCACAAATTCCTTTACATCCCATATTAAGAATACCTTCTGTATCTTTTGTTCGTAAAAATGTACTAGGTTGAAATGAGCAATCCCAAGCGTTAGTTTTCGACAGAGGATGACTATCTGGAGGAAGAATGTATATGCCTCTTGTGTATTTATTCCAATTTCCTCCATTATTATCACAATATCTATCTATATATACATATTTGAGAATACCTTTTTGTTGTGTATTTACTTCGTATCGAAAACATCCTGTATTAAGAGCATTATAATGTCGTAGAAAATCTATAAAGGTGCTGGCAACTGCAACGACTAAAAGAGATTTTAAAATACTCCCTGGATTTTTAGCAGCCCACTCTTTAAAGGTTTTAAAATTTTATTCAATTTACTTTTTTCTAGAGGTGATGATTTAAAATTATCTATAAAATCCCTAAATTCAATTTCATTTTTAAAACCCAAATCTTGAGCCATTTTGTTACAATTTTGAATATATTTTGAATATGTGTTGTGAGGATAATTTAATATAATATGCTCTCTGGCAGAATTATTTGTAATATCTCCCATAAGTATCTCTTGAAGAGATCTTTGAAAATTTGTAGAGTTTTCAAGTTTATTTAAAACTTCTGTTTTAAACAATATCCCTTCTTTTGTTTTTAAGGGTTGTAAATTTATACTCTCTTTAAGTTGTCGGAGTCCTGTCGTCATACTCTTTTTAAAAATACTAGTAACAAAGGGTTTAATTTCTCTCTGAAAAACTAACGGTTTTAGAACCAGTTCAAATTCTTTAATAGCTTTCATTTTTTAAATTATAAAAAAGTATTATCATCACACAACTGTAATGTTTTAGTAATATATACATTATATGGAGAAAATAGATTGTCTTGAGAGATGTATGAACAGAAATCAAATAATTGAGGTTCACTTTTTACAATTTCTAAAAATTCTGTAGGATTATTAATAACTCTATTGTTATAGATAAACATTTTATTTATTATATTTCTCATTTGCATAATATTTAAGGAAAAATTAGCTATTAATTCACCAATAAATTTTAAGTTAGCTTTATCAATCCATAAACCAGTATTAAAATTTGGAGTAACTAAATTCGCAATTACTGTTATTCCATCTTTATGTTCACCAAGTTTTTGTTGAAACTTATAAAATAAATTGTATGTATCTTTTTTTCCTATTAGAAAATTACAAAGTATGTTTTGGGGAGATAATATTTTTTGTCTTAACTGTAGGGAAAATGTTGTCGGAGGTATAAATTGATTAATAATTACATCATTATCTGTGTTGGTAGTATAAACTGACATGACCACTCTAAAATTGTACGTATTATAGTTATTATTACTATTATTATTAGAATAAAGTTGAAGAAGCGTTTCATTAATTTTTTTTATTTTATTTAATTCAAATATTCTATTTATGTCATTAACCATTGAATAATTTGACGGCAACGGCTTATAATTCATTTTTTTATTTTTTTTCTTATTTACAGTATATAAAAATAAAGTTTAGAAATTATTTACAAAATAGCTACAATGAGTTCATTTGATGAGGAGGTTTATGAAAGTGAAAACAACATGTCAATAACAACTAATTCTAATTCTAGTATTAGTACAACAAATAATTATAATTATTACATGGTAATTTCTATAAATTATAATAAAATAATTAATAGAGACAGAGACAATGACATTTTGTCTGTGAATCATATATTAACAGAGGCATCTGTTGCAATTGTTGATAAAAATTTTAACATTGTAAACGACGGCGATGATGAGTTGCACTATTCTATACCAGCGACGGCTTCTAGTGATGAATATGAAAATAGTATAAGGGAGTTCAATTCTGATATTGAAAAATTAACTTATAAATATGATATTATTTGTGCTTGGGTGTACGGTGACAATAAAATACTACGTCAACTGTCCAATTTACGATCGCTTATAGTTTGCAATATAAAAAATACTTCCATTTTCGGTTTTGGGGAGGAGATTAATTTAGAAGTGAATTATTTGGATAATTGGGAAATGTCGTCTGTATACAAGAACATTAAAACTTTACAATTAAAAAAGAGAAACAGCATTTTCTGTAGAAGTTACAATAATGTATGTCAGTTAATTTCCAAAAACTTTATTATTGGATTTGATAAAAAATTAAATGTTATGAATTTTTATTCAAATGAAATTCGACCAAATGTGACAAACCTGTTATGCTCTGACCATAGACGATTTTACACCAATACCACCAATAAGCGTATTTCCCCCAAAAATCTTTCCTGTACCCGTCTAAATAGTCAAATTAATCGTTTAACTCTCAGTTTAATAAGAAGCTTTTCAATTGATTACGATAAAATATATACAAATTTAATAAAAACTAATCACATTACAAATAGAGAAGAAGAACATAATATTTTACGTAATGCTAGAAATATATCACTATTGAAAGCACAGGCATTACTATTGAGTTTTGCTTTACCCGAAAACATTATTTGGGAATTTGATAATGGAATTAATGTTTCTATAATGTACGAAAATAAACAGATTGATTTCAAAACCCAAGAAGCTAAAGAATGGATTCAAAGTCACGTAAATAATTTTAGTAATACAATAAGAAAAACAAAGTGCGTTACTCAAAATATAGATATGGAGAAAAATTTAAATAACTTTTTAAAATGGAGTCCACCACCACCACAATAGTAGTGTGTGTATCCTTTATCCTTTGGCTGCCTGCTGCTTAGTATTCATTATACCACTTTTCTATATTCTCTTTAGAATTATGCCACTTTTTTATTTCCTCTTGAGAATTTGAAGATAACCACTCTATCAGTTTCTCTTTGTAGTCTATATTTAAAAAATATTTGAATATTTCTTCCTTACATTTATTTATTGAAGATATCTCTTCCTCACTAAATAATACCATATTATCATTATTATCCAACAATTCAACACTCTTTATAATGGACAATGTAGTATCTACCAATTCAATAAGTATTTGTGAAGCAGACATATTATTGCTTAAGTTTTTGATTTTGTCATCGTCAAATGTAATTTTATTTTTTAATCCATTGTATTTTCTAAATGTATTATATAACGTATTGTATCCCCTAGCAGGTAAATTAATACGGAATATCTTAAATACTGTTTTTCTCTCATTCTCATTACTTATAATTAAATTTTCTATTGTTATTCGCTTTAATCTATATACTTTTTTGAGTATTTGCATTATACAAAAACGTTTATCTCGTCTTAATAATACGTCAGCTATATTTAAATCTGGTATTATAATATTAAAATTATTTATATACAATAAGCTAGACTGAATTCTGTTTTTTGTTTCTTTAGTTAGGGCTTTTTCATTCAATTCGTACAATACGCCAAGTGTTTGTATTTTAAATATGCTTATTAATAATCTTTTTTGTAAATCACTGATTTTATCAGATAAACTTAAATATGATGATTTAATATTTTCTATTATGGTTGAGTCTGTTATAGTTAAAAAATTTTTAGATATCACTTAGATACATAGAAATAACTTTTTAGTAATCATTAATGCATAGTGAATAATAGTTATTAATTATCTTTATATTTCCATGCCTGCTGCTTAGTCTCATTTTTATGGGACAATTGTTTAGGAAAAGACCGACCTTGTTACTATTGAGTTACAAAACATTATTAATTTGATAACTATAATGTTTTGATTTCAAATATTTCAGTCACGTAACGATATGACCGTACCACATTATATTGAATATGC
This sequence comes from Homarus americanus, assembly GCF_018991925.1. Classification (NCBI taxonomy): domain Eukaryota; kingdom Metazoa; phylum Arthropoda; class Malacostraca; order Decapoda; family Nephropidae; genus Homarus; species Homarus americanus. The sequence continues at coordinate 4,473 of NW_024726427.1, forward strand.
CGTCCACTCTATCAGTTTAGGAAGTATCTCTTCCTCACTAAATAATACCATATTATCATTATTATCCAACAATTCAACACTCTTTATAATGGACAATGTAGTATCTACCAATTCAATAAGTTTTTGTGAAGCAGACATATTACTGCTTAAGTTTTTGATTTTGTCATCGTCAAATGTAATTTTATTTTTTAATCCATTGTATTTTCTAAATGTATTATATAACGTATTGTATCCCCTAGCAGGTAAATTACTACGGAATATCTTAAATACTGTTTTTCTCTCATTCTCATTACTTATAATTAAATTTTCTATTGTTATTCGCTTTAATCTATATACTTTTTTGAGTATTTGCATTATACAAAAACGTTTATCTCGTCTTAATAATACGTCAGCTATATTTAAATCTGGTATTATAATATTAAAATTATTTATATACAATAAGCTAGACTGAATTCTGTTTTTTGTTTCTTTAGTTAGGGCTTTTTCATTCAATTCGTACAATACGCCAAGTGTTTGTATTTTAAATATGCTTATTAATAATCTTTTTTGTAAATCACTGATTTTATCAGATAAACTTAAATATGATGATTTAATATTTTCTATTATGGTTGAGTCTGTTATAGTTAAAAAAATTTTAATTTTTTCACTTATATTACATAGACCAGTAATCATTATATCATAATCTGTTCCTTCTGAATTTTATCCGATATATCTGATATCAAATTGTCAATATATGTAAGATATCTTATTAAATCCTCACTTTTTTCTTCGAGTAATTGTGGAAAAGAAAAAGAAAGAGGTTTTGAGTTATAATTATTATTATAATAATAGCTAATGCTAGTGCAAATGTTATAATATATAATATCATATTTCCATCCATTTTTTATTAATTATATAATATATAGGGGGTTCTAAAAATTATGGGACAGGACAGATAAATCGACCGACCGACCGACTTCGATTGACAAAATATAATTTAAATTTTCAGATTATTTATTTTAGCACAACGATATGACCGACCGGACATTCAAGGCCGAGGCAAGATAGGTAGTTGTCTATCTATCTGTCTGTCTGTCTGTCTGTCTGTCTGTCTGTCCTTCCATCTGTCTGTCCGTCCAACCCACCCCACCACCACCACCATTATATATAAAGAAGAGCACAACGATATAACCGGACAGACACACTTTGACATTTAGGAATCCTATCTGTATCAATCTGGACGACTAAAAGGAAGAAAGGAAGATGTTTCGGTACCTAATAGTGGTGGTGACTTTTGTAACATGTAACTCTGATGTGACAGCAGAGAAAGAGGGTTTGTTTGTCATACCTTCAGGAAATATAAAGTTTAATCCTAATCAGAAGAGCACATATGAAGAGGAAATATCTTCTCTAAATCAATTTTTTATAGACTACTACAACAATGCTACCAAAGCTGATGATACACAGGTGATTACATGTCCCCCAGGATTTGAACCAAATGCTACACAAATCTGTATTTTGCCAGAGCTTGGATGTATTCCAGAAAATGTTTGGAACTACAACACAATAGCTCCTTGCATCATATTGTCTTACAATGGGACAACTAAATTTGATCCTTACGATGACATTGAGGAATTACCCAGCCAGATGCCCAATCTACTTAAAGACATAAGTAAAGAGATCTGGTACGTCAATAATAATACCATGCCAGAGGTTATATGGGTGTCTTGCACATACGGTAGAATGGACTACTACGCCCCCTTCATCGATACAAACCTACCAGGCTATCGGAAACCTATAGTTGCATTGAATCTGTTTCTTTGTAATGAAATTAACACCACAGTTGAAATTACTTGCAATATGTGGGCCAAGGGTATTGACAACGAGAAAAACCCTGAAACATCAGTCAAATTCACTGTAACCGTAGAAAAAAATTGAACATTTTTTTAACGTGCGTGCTGGATATATATGTCAAACAGTAAGCCTACTCAAAGGAATTTTGTTCCTGTTTCTGTTTCAATAATCCTTATTCATTATCAATTTTGTTTCCAAAAAATAAAAATATTATATTCTCATATATTTTAGTAAGCTTTTAATTAAAGTTGATTTATATAATAATAATGTCGTTTTTGTATCACTTCCCAAATATTTATAATATTTTATACTATCAATGGCTTCGATTATAACTAATTTTAAAATAACATTAAAATGGTGTTCTTTAATTACATCAGTACATCCAAATACTTGAATTATCACAGACTCATCACCTAAAGATCGATTTCTCCGAAATTTTTTATATATATTCAAAATATTATTTTCATTTTCCATTATAGATTTTAAAATAATTTCTCCTTTAGATGGTGTCCAACAGGAAACTAAACCAACATTATAGTCACTACCAAAAAATATGAAATGTAAAATTAAATATCGGAGACATTGATCACTATTGAACCCCATATGTTTTATCATTGAATTATAATTTCCTAAACCAATTGATTTTCTATTATTAGTACCGAAGGAAGGGTGGATGAGTAAGAGTCTATATTCATTACGTAAAATAGTCATAGCAGTAACATCAGAATCACCACTTATAATTACAGAAAAACTATTGTAAATTTATTTTTCAATAAACGTTTTATTAATAAACCGATAGAGAGCAATTTCTCCTTCGAGTCTTTCATAATAAGATATTCCAGCTGTTGAATACAATTTAAAGTTGTAAGATGATGTATTTATTTTATTTAAATATATATTTTTTAATAAATCAGTTGTATAATTTTCCATTTCCAATTTTTGGGATATTGTCATTTTTGAAAAAATATCTCTATTCTTCTCACTACACAATTTCCTATTTTTTTCAACATTCGAATGACCATCCATAACAAAATATAAAAAAATTGTTTTATTACTATTATTATTAGAATCATCTCCACTATTTAAAATATGTATAATAACTTTTATATAATTAAGTATAATATTACAGACTTTATGACTCGTTTTCTCAATATCAACAACTGTTTGTGGCAATAATTTATTATCATCATCATTAGGTACAGCATAGGCATGAAAAAACATTGACCCATCAATACCTATCACTTGTAAATTATTAATGGATGAAAAGATATTTCCTAAATTTGTAATTAAATGTTCTTTTTTGTCCACAGATAATTCAATTTTAGTTTTTTCAATAAACCTCGAAAAATGATGTACCCCCATGTTATAAGGAAAAAAAAGAAAGTAATTCGAGAAGTAAGAAATCGGGAGTATATATATTTGTAAAATAAATTTAATTTTTAATTTTTATTTTCGAGGCCGAGGCAGGTAGTTGTCTGTCTGTCTGTCTGTCTATCTGTCTGTCCATCCGTCCAACTCACCCACCATAATTATATATAAAGAAGAGCACAACGATATGACCGGTCAGACACACTTTGACATTTAGGAATCCTATCTGTATCAATCTGGACAAAGGAAGAAAGGAAGAAGATGTTTCGGTACGGTAACATGTATAGAAATATGATAACAGTACCAAGAGAAACTCCAAAGAAAAGTTATCTTAAAGAGAAAATATCTTCTTCAAACAAAAAAGCAACAATTGTAATAAGTGGTGGTTGTTTCATAGTTGTATGTCTAATAGTGGTGGTGGTGACTTTTGTAACATGTAACTCTGCTGTGACAGCAGAGAAAGAGGGTTTGTTTGTCATACCTTCAGGAAATATAAAGTTTAATCCTAATCAGAAGAGCACGTATGAAGAGGAAATATCTTCTCTAAATCAATTTTTTATAGACTACTACAAAGCTGATGATACACAGGTGATTACATGTCCCCTAGGATTTGAACCAAATGCTACACAAGTCTGTATTTTGCCAGAGCGCTACTTATATTCATGTAATCCAGAAAATGTTTGGAACTACAACACAACATCTCCTTGCATTATATTGTCTTACAATGGGAAAACAACAACAACTAAATTTGATCCTTACGATGACATTAAGGAATTACCCAGCCAGATGCCCAATCTACTTAAAGACCTAATTAAAGAAGAAAGGTACTTCTATAATGATACCATGCCAGGGGTTGTATGGGTATCTTGCACATTCGGTAGCACATGGTACTCCTACTACGGTCCTGGTTTCCCCAAATTCTTCTTCTTCAATACAAACCTACCAGGCTATCGGAAACCTATAGTTGCATTGAATCTGTTTCTTTGCAATGAAATTAACACCACAGTTGAAATTACTTGCAATATGTGGGCCAAGGGTATTGACAACGAGAAAAACCCTGAAACATCAGTCAAATTCATTGTAACCGTAGAAAAACATTGAAAATTTTTTAACGTGCGTGCTGGATATATATGTCAAACAGTAAGCCTACTCAAAGGCATTTTGTTCCTGTTTCCATTTCAATAATCCTTATTCATTATTAATTTTGTTTCCAAAAAATAAACATAATATATTCTCATATATTTTAGTAAGCTTTTAATTAAAGTTGATTTATATAATAATAATGTCGTTTTTGTATCACTTCCCAAATATTTATAATATTTTATACTATCAATGGCTTCGATTATAACTAATTTTAAAAGAACATTAAAATGGTGTTCTTTAATTACATCAGTACATCCAAATACTTGAATTATCACAGACTCATCACCTAAAGATCGATTTCTCCGAAATTTTTTATATATATTCAAAATATTATTTTCATTTTCCATTATAGATTTTAAAATAATTTCTCCTTTAGATGGTGTCCAACAGGAAACTAAACCAACATTATAGTCACTACCAAAAAATATGAAATGTAAAATTAAATATTGGAGACATTGATCACTATTGAACCCCATATGTTTTATCATTGAATTATAATTTCCTAAACCAATTGATTTTCTATTATTAGTACCGAAGGAAGGGTGGATGAGTAAGAGTCTATATTCATTACGTAAAATAGTCATAGCAGTAACATCAGAATCACCACTTATAATTACAGAAAAACTATTGTAAATTTCTTTTTCAATAAACGTTTTATTAATAAACCGATAGAGAGCAATTTCTCCTTCGAGTCTTTCATAATAAGATATTCCAGCTGTTGAATACAATTTAAAGTTATAAGATGATGTATTTATTTTATTTAAATATATATTTTTTAATAAATCAGTTGTATAATTTTCCAATTCCAATTTTTGGGATTGACCCATCAATACCTATCACTTGTAAATTATTAATGGATGAAAAGATATTTCCTAAATTTGTAATTAAATGTTCTTTTTTGTCCACAGATAATTCAATTTTAGTTTTTTCAATAAACCTCGAAAAATGATGTACCCCCATGTTATAAGGAAAAAAAAGAAAGTAATTCGAGAAGTAAGAAATCGGGAGTATATATATTTGTATAATAAATTTTATTTTTAATTTTTATTTTCGAGGCCGAGGCAGGTAGTTGTCTGTCTGTCTGTCTGTCTATCTGTCTGTTCATCCGTCCAACTCACCCACCATAATTATATATAAAGAAGAGCACAAAGATATGACCGGTCAGACACACTTTGACATTTAGGAATCCTATCTGTATCAATCTGGATGGACTAAAAGGAAGAAAGGAAGAAGATGTTTTGGTACGGTAACATGTCCAGAAATATGATAACAGTGCCAAGTGAAACTCCAAGGAAATGTTATCTATACCTTAAAGAGAAAATATCTTCTTCAAACAAAAAAGCAACAATTGTAATAAGTGGTGGTTGTTTCATAGTTGTATGTCTAATAGTGGTGGTGGTGACTTTTGTAACATGTAACTCTGCTGTAACAGCAGAGAAAGAGGGTTTGTTTGTCATACCTTCAGGAAATATAAAGTTTAATCCTAATCAGAAGAGCACGTATGAAGAGGAAATATCTTCTTTAAATCAATTTTTAATGGACTACTACAACAATGCTACCAAAGCTGATGATACAGAGGTAATTGCATGTCCCTCAGGAGTTGAACCAAATGCTACACAAGTCTGTATTTTGCCAAAGGAAATACTGGGACATGAATGTAATCCAGAAAATGTTTGGAACTACAACACAACATCTCCTTGCATCATATTGTCTTACAATGGGAAAACAAATACAAAATTTGATCCTTACGATGACATTACGGAATTACCCAGCCAGATGCCCCATCGACTTAGAGACAAAATTAAAGACATCACTTACACCAATAATAATACCATGCAAGAGGTTATATGGGTGTCTTGCACATTACTTGGAATTCACTCCTACTACGGTCCTGGTTTCCCAAAATCATTCTTCTCCAATACAAACCTAACAGGCTATCGGAAACCTATAGTTGCATTGCAGCTGAATCTTAAAAATGAAATTAACACCACAGTTGAAATTACTTGCAATATGTGGGCCAAGGATATTGACAACGAGAAAAACCCTGAAACATCAGTCAAATTCAATGTAACAGTGGAAAAACATTGAAAAATTTTTAACGTGCGTACTGGATATATATAAGCAGCCTACTATCTACTATCTATTCATGAGGGAGAAATGGATTGGCTGGATTTTAGAGAAGAAAAACCTGAATTAAGACTGCGTATCTTAGACAGTTTAATCTTCGGAAATTTTGACTTTGATTTTTTGAATGAATATCATATTCAACCTAAATTAGAAGGGAGTATTTTAAACCAATTACTCGAATATATAGATCTAAATAAACTAGATAAAGAATCTACTATTAAATCTTGGAGAATACGACATGGATTGGGTGAAGATGAGGATATATGGTATGGTTATAAGTTTGGGAATTCAAAGCCTGTTAAGTATATTGTTAAACCAGATACATATGACTGGAAAAAAACTAGAGATGATTCGCCGTGGTCTACCAACTGGTGTCATAATCATTTCATTCCATGGTGTATTCCATGTAATGCTCCCAAGGCATTTTGTTCCTGTTTCGATAATCCTTATTCATTATCAAGTCAGTGTACAATTTGTCTCACACATAAAGAAAATTTATCAGGTTAAGTAATTTTTTTTTCTATATCTATGTTTTTTAATTAAATTGATTTATATAATAATAATAATGTTGTTTTTGTACTTCCCAAATATTTATAACATTATATACTATCAATGAACTTTAATTTACTTGAATTATCACAGACTCATCATCATCATTAGGTACACAGCATAGGCATGAAAAAAAATTGACCCATTAATACCTATCACTTGTAAATTATTAATGGATGAAAAGATATTTCCTAAATTTGTAATTTAGTTTTTTTCAATAAACCTCGAAAAATGATGTAAGAAAAAAAAGAAAGTAATTCATATAATAAATTTTATTTTTAATTAATAATACACATACTCTAATTTCGTACCAGAACACCTTAAAGTAATAAATGGTAGTATTATTAACCACTTTACGGGATTGGATAAAAGCAGCAGAGGAGAGGAGTTTGAAGAAGAAGGAGGAGGAGGAGGAGGAGGAGGAGGAGGAGGAGGATATAATGTTATACGTTTTAAACAATCGTTGTCTAGGCTATAAACAAACGATAAAAATGATACAACCTCCTTCATTGATATGGGATTAATAGAATAACATGGAGAAGGAGAGGTAATACAAATGTATTTTTGAAGAATTTTAGGTCTAATTGTTAGTATTGATTCTAGTTGTCGAAGACTAGAATATCTTCGCCTCTGGGGATCACTCGTTAAAGTTATTTTAGTCCTTTCTTCTTCAATATTAAAAATTACATTTAATAAAATACACTGTCTCCCAGAAGATCTCCACCAACATTGATTTTTAGGAATATTTAACGAAGAAACAGTTTCTAAAAAGCTAGGCCAGATATCAGATATATCTATTTTAGGTATGAGGGAAGTTTTACAGGCGCTAAAATTATATACATAATAACCAATCGACCTGTATTTTTCATATAAACGAAACCGCTCCTCTTCTAAATATTTTTCAATTAATCCTTCTATGTATAGATCATCACCACCTTTCTTTTTTACTTGTTTATTTTGTCTTTGAATATTATATTCAATTAATATCGCCTGTATTAAACAATTAATTATCTGACCTATATCAGAAATAATACCCTCTGATCTGTCTATTGAATGAAGCTGAGGATTGAAATTTGTTAGTGGACACATTCGAACACTCTTTCTGGGAAGTTGTTTAAATGGAATAAGAGGTATCAAATTGTAGTAGGACACGTGTGTGCCTGCTTCAGCTGTCAATATACCCGGCTGAATTGTTTCTATAGAAATACCAAAACAATAATGAACGCTTGTTGTTGATTTATAAGCGTGGAGGGGACGTAGCTTTATACTGCGTATAAATTTCTCTTCTTCTTCAGTATCACTTTTATTTTTCATTATTATATTAGTAAACCATTTCTCAGTAAGGGTTAATATTTTTTCGGGTACATTAATATTGTGATCGCGTAAAAGAATTAATATATTCTGTATTAATTGCATTTTATCTGTGTGGTTCCTCACATTCATCTTTTTCTTAAATCCACTAATTTTACATTCATCCTGTTTGTCTTTTTGTTGAATAGCCATATAACGTTTCTTACTTATCATAACGAGAACTCCGTATGAATCTTCATACGCCAACTGTAAATAACGAATATTATCGTTATCCTTTCTTAAATTTTCATTATAGAGTGAAGCTATAAATGGACCATCACCAACAGTACGGGGTAATGATAGAAACAGAGAGTCGGTATCACCGTATAAAATTGTAGCTCCCTCTATCTCAAAGAAATTACGCGCCTTATTTAAATGAGAGCGCCCATATCCTGTTACCATCGATGGAACTATTGCATCTTCAAATATTCCTTGGGATGCCATGGCACCATAAAGAGAATTAACCATGACCTTACATGCATTAGCCTGAGTAGTTAAAGATTTATATTTCAATATTTTACGTGTTTTAATTAAACTTTCGCATATACGGCGAAAAGGAGACTCGGTATATGGTTGGTCAGTGCGTACCTTCACGCTTAGGTAAATAAAATAGGGATCTTCGGCCATCTCAAGTACATTAAAAAGATCTCGTTCACACGAAGTTAAACACATAAATGTTTCGCGGGAAATACGAGTCACAAAACCCCGACACAAATTATAATCTATAATAATACTAGGATATAACGATGCAAAATCTAACACGTGAATACTTGTCGTGGGAGTACTTTTATGAACACCCACAATTGGATCCAAAACAACCGCACCTTTGTATGTATTTTTTTTACCAGTATCCATATGTTGTTGTTGCGTAAATGTATGTCTTGCATATTTATGAGTCATGTCAAGACCAATTTCTCCCCATAATCCATTGTGTTGTCTTTTCTTAAAAGCAGGTATATTATTAAAATCAATGGGGGCAGTTAAAATTGAATTACAACTATTTATAACAAACCGACGCACGATATATGTTGTGTTTATATGTAGACATTGATGAGGATCTGTATCCGCTTTTTGAGATAAGTTACAAGTAATTCGCACTAGATCCAAGGGTCCATTTATTTGAGTTACTAAATCTACATCTATAGAACTGTAATACATTAAAGTATCAAAATCCTTTTCATAAATATTAATCTTATTATTTTCTTCGAATGCCTTATACATTTTATTAATTATTAAAATATCAAAATTAACTTTGCCACGTCCTAAAATAGCTTCAGCGCACGCATTGAGACTATCTGATGCTGGCTCTATAAATTTACCGCTTGGAAAAAATCTCTTTCTACACAGCATAGTATCAATACTTAATATCCATGGAGGTGTTAAATGGGGTGCCAGAGAGGAGTTACAATAAGATTGAAATGTAAAATAATCAGTCATAATGTAATCCGGTAATAATCCATAAAAAATAGAACGATTAAATAAAAAGGGATAATCAAAACCATCAGTATTATAACCTGTACAAAAAATACAGCGAGGTCTGGCTAATTCCTGTAAAGTCATCATTATTACTTCCCTTTCGGATGAAAAAAAATCCACCTTTACGGATGATTTAGGATAAAGTAATTCAGTTAATTTATTTTGTGTTTCTATTTCTTTCTGTTTTAACTCATTAGGTGGAAATGGATAATATACTATGATTCGAGTATGAACTTCCCGTAATTGAGATGGGAAATTAGGGAATGTTACCGTCGCTTCCTGAAATGACGATACAATTAAACGATCACTTAAGCTATCTCCCTTAGGGATGGATCCTGATAAATTATGCCGCGTGGCTTCCAAATCAAAAGATCGTATAATGTAAGGAGGAAGATAACGATCCTGATCGCCGCTAATGAATGATAAATAGAGTTTCTTATTACCAGAACTATACCTACTACAAATTTGAAACAAACCCCTTGACTGAAAATTTTCATTTTTATGACGCTCATAATTAAAATAACACTGATAACTATTATAATATTTTCCCATAGCCTCAATGTAAAAAGGATAATAATTAAATTTCAAAAATTCAACCAATTTTAAACACTGACTATCATTCTTGCAAAAAAGACGAGCACCATATCCTTTATATTTTTCATTAATTAAATCATCTATCGAAGCCTCACCCATTATTAAATGAGCAGATGCTTCACCCACGTTATCCCATAGAAAAGAGTAATTGTATAATAATCCCTTTTCAATAAGAAAATTCATACCAACTTCAAACCTAGCAATATCTCGTGTCACTACAGTAATATGATTATATGATTGACAATCAAAGCTAACACTAATAGGTTGACCGGGAGGCATGTAACCACCATCTTCATTTTGACGAATCAATCTACCTGTAGTAACATCTTCTCCGCTTATATCCAAACGATCCATCGGGATGGGCAATGCGTAAAATTCTTGTTTCTTGATATTCCAAGAATATATCCACATATATTGGTTTATCAGCGATGACATTTTTACATTAGGGGGCGGATTAAAAATCATTGTTCTTCTTCTTCTTCTTCTTCTTCTTCTTCTTCTTCTTCTTCTTCTTCTTCTTTCTCTATATTTCTATCTTTAATATACATATACACTATATTTATATTGAGTTGATTCGTTCGAAGACGGTCTTTTAAGCTATCTATATTGCAATTTTTAAAAAAAAGATGATGATTTAGCCATTCCACATTCGTAATTCTTTCAATTCTTCTTCTTCTTCTTCTTCTTCTTCTTCTTTCTCTATATTTCCATTTCTATCTTTAATATACATATACACATTTCCTTTTTTATATATATTGAGTTGAGTCGTTCGAAGATAATCTTTTAAGCTATCTATATTGCAATTCTTAAAAAAAAGATGATGATTTAGCCATTCCACATTCGCAATTCTTTCAAGAATAGATCGAAGTAATCCATGAATAATTTGAAGTCGCATGTCGTCAATATATTTATTTGTAGGTGATATATTAATAATGGAGTTTTTTTCTTTTTTATCTATGTTATCTGTAAGTAACATTTCAAGATCCTTATATGAACATTGATATTTTTTTTTATTTTTAGTATTTAAGAAGTTTGTGGTAATTTGTGGAAGTTTCATTTTAAGTATTAAATCACAAAGTAACCATCCATGACAAAAGAGGGTATTTTCCCAAAGAAGTATATAGACTTTTAGAATATCTAATCGTTTTTCAAGATGGTAAATATAACGAAGATATTCATTCCTTACAATATTTAAAATTGTAACACTATTACAATTGTTCCAAGTACCATCTACCATCATTTTAGCTATAAAATATATAATATTAAGGTAATATTCAAACATATTTTGAATTATAGAATTAAATGTTTCATCGAGCATAACAAACATATTTATATATGTTTTAATATTTGTATTATGTGTTTTAACAATATATCTCAACGTTTGTTGTAAAATGTTACCTAGATTTTCTTTTAATATTTTCATATATTTTTTATATAAAAAAAAGTTTTAGTATAATTATAAAAAGTAAAATATAAATAATTATACTTGTTATAATTATTACAATCATATCAATTGAAATTACTGGTAATATATTAGAATTTTCCAGTGTAAGGGTATTTAATAGTAAATCCGTGTCATTTAATAAATCTATAAAACTAATTATTTGTGAAAAATTATGAAATTCATTACTTATCCAATTTTTGGTAACGTTTATGTTATCGTCATTTAACAGCTCTCCATTATAACAAAATAGGGTGCACTCCACATTTTTTTGAAAAATTAAAATTGAATTGGGATTTGGTAAAACATTATTTTCGGTTTTATCATCCATTTTATATTCATATGTAGCTATACCTTTATAGTCAGGCTTAGCAGTTAAAATTAATATCTTCTCCTTCTCCTTCTCCTCGTATATAAATTTTGTTAAACAAATCCAATGTTTATGTTTATGCGGAATAAGTAAAAAGTATTTGTATTTTAGTTCAGGACAATATCTATATGTATCTATAACTTCGGTTTGTGTTGGGGGTTATTTTTTATTTCTAAAATTAAATTGTTATTTCTCCAACTTGAAACAATTGAAATTATAGATATATATAAGTGAGGCACCCAAAGCATAGTAAAAGTTTTTATATTTTTTATATAAAAAAATTTCTTTGACGTTCGTTTTGAAGAGGATGAGAGATATTACCAAATAAAAATAATAATAATTTTATTAATAACAATCAATTTCTTCATCATTGGCATTAACAGTTAATCTGCCAATAATTTTATTATTTAAATCAATACTATGTTCCCTTAAACCAAAAATAACCCGCGTCTTCTTAGTGACATCTAATAAAGAATGGGGGTGTTCTCAAACATACTATGGTCCGACCTCACTTGTGTTATTGGATAAAATCTTTCAATATATTTAAGAACATCGTTAACTGGTATATTTATATTCTTAAGAACATTGGGTAAATTAAGGATGAGCTCCACTAGTCTCTTATATGTTATAAAAGAATTCCCCTTCGTATTTTCAACTAACCTACAACGTTCCAAGATCTGATTAACAATGGGAATTTCAGGAGAATACATAAGAGAAGCCTCTTTAATATTACGTGTAATAAACCATTCTCTTTGATATAAGGAATTCGTATCATTACTGTCGAGACTATTAAAAAACCAAGGCGAATTTATATTATCATGACAATTTGAATGTATAAATAATGCCATCATACCCTCTACCAATTTTTGTTTTCTATCTTCATCCGTCATTATAGGAAATTGAGGAAAAATACAGTATTGAAAACAACAGGGGATCTCTGAATCAAAAAGAGACCTAAATAGTATAATACGTATTCTATTAATTATAGACGAATCATTCTCATCAAAACTAGGAGTATGATTTCCAAATAAAAAAATTGGAGAGGCAAGATGGATCATCTCTCCGTCTGAATAGTTCTTACGAATCCACATGGCTGCCCCACCACTTATTTGTTTAAATATGACAGAATTGAGTGGTTTAGTTGAACTAGTTTCATCCATGTACCAAAATTTTACATCACGTCCCCCTCGCCCTAAGTCATGTGTCCTTTCTTGTAGACCTTTATGAGCAGTAAAACCAGATAAAATACCAGCAGATTCTCCTAAAGTAAAAATAAGTAAATTTAACAATAATGTTTTTCCTGAGTTTGAATTCCCAAGACAGAAGGTTATATTTTTATCACTAATACGTCGACAAGCTCTTACAATACGAGAAATAAAAAATAACATAGTTGCTGCGTCATAACTAAAACATTGACAAAAAATTAACAAAAGATCAACTAAAGGACAATTACATTCAGGTTTTAATGGGGCACCTACTTTATCATCTCTCCCATGTATGTGTAAAATTTCACGTAGTGACGAATCTAAAACCTCAATTTTTTTTTTCTTATTACTTTCACAATTGTCACCCCCTTTTTTAAGAATATCTTTAAGTCTTCGTCCCTTTTCTATATCAAATGTAAGAACTCTTTCAATAACCCTTGTCATTTCAGTTTGAGATTCAACCATTTGATTAAGGACGTGATATTTAACTAATCTTGCCAATTTATGTACGGACTCATTCCACATGCGATCTGTTAACTTAATGTGATATTGATCACGGTTTAAAGTTAGAATTTCGCGTTGTTCAATATTTTTATTTAATGTTTTTTTCATTTCTTCGTCTAATCCATCCCAATAATTCGATGATGATTTTGTTTCATCTCTCTCATAGTAAAAGTCACGTTGCATTTCTTCATATTCTTGTTGGATAATATTATTAGCTAATGGATTAAATTGATTATTAAAAAAAGCACATTGGGGTATATGATTAACTAATTTTTCAACGTTTGCCCAATCATAAGATTTAACATTATTATTGGTCGATATATTATACATTGGTAATGGTAAGATATTATATATTGTATTATTTTTCTTATTACAACTACCACAAATAATATAACATTTTGAAGTTACGATAAGATTATCAGGAATATCGAGAATCTTGGTAGTTGAATAATATCCCTTTATATTATTTAATATTGAAGTTTGAATGACATTTTTTTTATTGTTGTTATTTTGTTCAACACTGTTTAGGTCTAATTTACACCGTTTTTTCTTATTATTATTCTTATTCTTATTATTATTATTATTATTATTATCACATAATTTCTGGTATAAATTATCTATTAAATTTATTTGCCGAGCAAAAAATGATATATCAGATGCTATAACTGAAACATTTGTAGTTGTATTGCAAGATATCCATTGATGAGCTATATTATCCCAGATATTCATATGATTCATATTTTTATCACATAGAATGGGTTTATATGCAGCAACCAAATTACCATAATAACTTGATCCCCAATTCTCTAAAAATGAATATGCTATTAAAATACGTGGAATTTTTAATGGACGAGTATAGTTATTAATTAAAGGTACATATCTATAATCATTACTATCTAAAATATCTAAATCCAAGTCTTCATCCTCATCAATAAGTCTTAAAATGCCAGTTGATTCTTTGCGTACTATAAGAAAAGCCTCTTTAAGAGTTATCACATCATCACATACAATTAATAAGTTTAAAAGACATAAAAAGGCCCAATCTTCAATGTTATAATATCCATCAGCTGTATTATTATTAACATTGATAGATGAAGCAACACGACTTTCTCTTAAAATATAAATAATTTCCAAAAATACTTTAAGATCAGTTTTCTTTTTTTTCAACTCAAACCAAAGCAGAGAGAGAAACTGACTAAAGTCAGTATCCGGTTTCTTAGTGGGATTATTTCGTATTTGAACAATGTAAATTAACCCTAATAGATAAAAAACAGTATTTCTATGTATGCTATCAATACAACACAACTGTGTTAAATGCTGTATTCCAAATGGTTTTAATTTAATATGAGTATAATTAGAGGAATTTGAATTTGAATCAGTTGTTAAATTCAAATCACCATCAATTCCCATAATAATTTTTTTCCGTGTAGATGATAACAGCAGTTGAGAGATTGGGGGGTAGGTAAAAATTTCTTCTAGTTTTTTAGTTCCCATAGTTGAATATGAAACATAAGGTGGAATATTTACTATATTGATATAACTCTTTGAATACTTTCGTAATATTTCAATTAAATCAACTTTTTCTTTTTTTTTCTTTTTTTTAGGGTCTTTTAAATATAAACATTTATAAATGGGTATTTTTTCTCGCATCCTATTATTAGCAGCTTTATAAAATGTACCTACATAAACATCATCAATATATGAATTATCCTCATCCTCTAATTCAGATTCATTTTCAGATTCATTTTCAGATTCATTTTCAGATTCACTTTCACTTTCACCTTCATTTTCTGTATTATTCTTTTGATTATCATTATAATAATAATCAAATTGATTAGTTTCCTTTAAACACTGGGTTCCTTTGCAGATTCCTTTCCCTTTATCAATTTGTTGTAAATATCCTTTTATCTTTGTTTCAAACACATTTAATTTTCTATTTAGAACGTAAGTTTGAAATCCTCTAATTTGAGGTTCGATAACAGGCTTACAAATATTAAAGGTATCAAAAGCACTTTTTAAATTTTCAAATAACAGATATTGAGGTGCGTTAGATATATCATAAATTTCATTTTCATAAAATACAACATATGGGAGGTATGTACTATTAAATTCCATAAAGGTACCAGTGTTATTAGTATATTTCTGAGATCCAAATATACTATAATTAATTGTAGGATCAACATAATTACTTATTTGGCGACAAGAGCTTATAAGTACAGCAATATCATAGTAACTCATTACTAAAGAAGGTATCTCTATATGAAATCCACGATTTAGGGTTCCTCCTTTTCCGAGAATATAAATAGGTATATTTTCCAGTCCCAAAGATCTTGA
>NW_024726428.1:0-3072 GCF_018991925.1 Homarus americanus
GATTAATTCCAATAAAACCCAGCCCGACCCCCAAACTCCACTTTTTGACGACAAATAACTATGTTGTAGTAAAAATTCTATCTTAACTTTATGGTGGCATGAAAAACAAGTAATATAGAAGAGGTTAGGTTAGGAAAGATAAAGGTTAACATAGGAAAAATAAAGAATAGGTTAAAAAACGAAAATTTTTGCGGAACACTTACGGTAGTAGAAGAGATGGGTCGGCATACGGGGATGGAGGCTGGTTCCGAGGCAGAGGGCAGATTACTGCCCCTCAGGTGAATCACCATTACTAGGTGAATCAATATCACTGTCACTTACAGTTGTCATGGCTTCCCTGACAAATCCCTCAAAATCACCTTCACTATCACTGCCTTGGGCTGGCTGTGGTGGGTTGCGGGCGAAGAACTCGGTTATGCTTTGCTGACGGCTGGCTTTGATGTTGTCGTGATACACCTTGATGTACGGCTCCATAGCCTGCACCAGTCGGTTATGGAAGACGTCATGGCGTTCATCATCAGTGTCGCGGGAAACGATGGACTTAATTTTTTCTGTTAACTCTATGACACACTTAATATCACTATGACTTAAACTAGGTTCTTCGGAGAATGACGCACCTTCTTCCTCCTCTTCACTGGCGGGTTCTTCTTCCAACATCTCGTCGGCAGTCACTTCAGGATCTCTGATCACCTCCATGATGTCTTCGTTGGTGGTCTCGGAGAAGCCTTCAGCTGTAACAGTCTGCGCAGCTTCTCTGGCAAGGTCCACTGCTACTGCAACAGTCTGAACCTGACCAGTAACAGATTGACTCCTCCTCTCACCTGGTATGCCATGCAACACCTGTCTCCATGCGTGACGAATCGTAGCAGTAGACAGCAGATCCCATGCCTCCACCAAGAAGTCTACAGCTTGTTTGACGTTAAACTTCTTCCAAAATTGTTTGACGAGAACTTCTTGAGTCGCCGCCTCTTGTTCCTTGTCCTCGTCGCTTTTACTCTCGCTGTCGGTGTCACCCAGCTTACGCAACTCATCCTTGGTGTTGGTAGAGTCGTTCAGGAGCTTGAATTTCTTTGCCGAGTACGCAGCTTTAACGTTGCAGATTAACTCCTGGTCCATAGGCTGGATTAATGACGTGGTGTTGGGAGGAAGGAAGACCACTTTTACGTTGGGGTGACGATCCATTAGTAGGGGCGAGTGTCCAGGTGCGTTGTCAAGGAGCAACAAAATGTTGAATGGAACATTCTGTTGCTCGCAGAATTTCTGCACGTCAGGAACAAAAAAGTTGTCAAACCAGAAGAGGGACAGAGAAGAGGACATCCACATATACGTGCAGTTACTCCAATGGTTTGTCAAACTGTTCACGTATCCACTTATTCTTGGCAAACGTGCAACTTGCAGGCTTATGAATCTCAAAATAACACAATTTGAAGTACCAGGAAAACGTGGTAATAAAACAGAAACAATGATACATTCCTTACTACATCTTCAACCCCTTACCTTACTCTGAACACAGACGAAAGGTCTTAAGAAAATGCTTTTTTCAAAAGACCCCAGATTCGTCCATATTAAAGCTTTTCGGTCATCCAGTGCTATCGGCCCATCATAATCTCACGTAAAAACGGAGGAAAATCTCTAGCCGCCGCACGGTCAGCACTCGCTTCCTCACCAACAATGCTGATGTTGGTGACCTTGTTCCTCCTCTTAAACCTATGCAGCCAACCATGGGAAGCATTGAAGGGTTTGGGCTCTGCAATTCCCATTTTACGTGTCACTGCTGTGTATAGCTCACGTGCGTACTCCTGCACTGAGCGCGTGTCCACCGCCATGTTGCGTCGCGCCTGACGCACCAAATAACTCACCAGCAAATTTTCCACTTTTGCCAGCACCCTGTTCTGGCAATACCTGATAGATGAAGCACCTGCAGACTTTGTGATTTTCATGTGCTCTTTGATCTTGGCTGCATCCTTCTTGATCGTACGAATCGTAGATTCGCTGACGCCATGCTGGCGCGCGAGATCAACTTGCCGTCTTCCTTTCTCCAAATCTTGAACAATTTGGTACTTCACCTCGTAGCTTAATGAACGTCGTGTCTTCTTTGGTTTAGTGCCGCTGGGTCCAGGTAAGGAAAGGTTTCTCTCTGGGGGTGGTGGTCCGGCGGAAGCCATTTTACGGAACAATGGATGCGCGTTAACCCGGCGTGGCCTTGAGGGATGAAACTGCCGCGGCTAGGTCAAGCGTCGTCTCTCCTCCCTCCCTCCCTCCCCGGGGTAGTCACGTCATAATACTTTAAGCCAATTACAGCTAGCAGCAGAGGGGGGTAGGGCTGCATGGCCAATCACAGTCCGAGACGTCATATGACGTCAGTGATAACGCAACAAAGACACACACTGCGCAACCTTACCGCGCCGCTTGCCCAAGCGGAGGGAGGAGGAGGGAGAGGCAGGCAGGCAGGCAGGAGGGCGGGCGGGCGGGTGGCGCGTGGTCAAAATCTAAAAATAGCATCCGAGCCGGACACTCACCGCGTTGCTGTGGAAAAATCCGCGTTAAGAGAAAGTTCAGCTTTGGCAAGGCACCGCGTATATGCGAAAACGCGTTAAGTGAAAGCGCGTTAAGCGGGGTAATACTGTGTGTATATATATATATATATATATATATATATATATATATATATATATATTATTTTTCCATTTGTTATAGTGCCTTTTTAGTTTTTCCACTAATGTATTGTAAACTAACTAACAGTGTTTATACTGTATATCAGGCAGGAGAGTTTGCATGGGAGCAACTGCAGGAAGCTGTGTTGGCTCACAACTCATTGCACAGTTTAGACCACAGCCTTAGTCTCCTGCCAAACCTTAAGGTATGTTGCAAGAAATATGTAAGTACTTACTGTATCTTGTACTACTATTGTGGGGATTATTTGAAATTGTATTACATTTGAATTTTTTGTATATTCTGTCATTCAGTATGGTATTTGCTTGCTTCTCTGTTGGTCTGTACTGTTTATAAAGCTAAATGCTTGAGCACTGATGAAATTTGGTGGATTTTTCTTGATAAGATTTGAAGGGATTA
>NW_024726429.1:0-12158 GCF_018991925.1 Homarus americanus
CAAAGCCCCCGTGATCGAATAATACAAATTCCCCTGATCAAGTATAACAAAGTTCCCGGGTCGAGTATAGTAATGTCCCCTGATCGAGTATAACAAAGGCCCCCCATCGAGTATAACAAAGTCCCTTATCGAGCATAACAAAGGCCCCTGGTCGAGTTTAACAAAGCCCCCCTGATCGAATATTACAAAGTCCCATGATCAAGTATAACAAAGTCCCTGATCGAGTATAACAAAGTCCCTTGGTCGAGGAAAACAAAGCCCCCTCATCGAGTATAACAAAGTCCCCTCATTTTTTATACTCGATCGGGGGAATTTGTTTTACTCGATCAGGGGGCTTTGTTATACTCGATCAAGGGACTTTGTTATAGTCGACCATGGGACTTTGTTATACACGATTAGGGGGCTTTGTTATATTCGATTAGGGGGCTTTGTTATACTCGATCAGGGGCATTTTTTATACTCGATCAAGGGCCTTTGCTATACACAATTAGGGGACTTTGTTAGACTCGATTAGGGGCGTTTGTTATTCTCGATCAGGGGACTTCGTTATACCTGATAAGGGGGTTTTGTTATACTCGACATGGGGCCTTTGTTATGCTCGATTAGGGGACTTTGTTATGCTCGATCAGGGCCTTTATTATACTCGACCGGGGGGGTTTGATATACTCGATCAGGGGACTTTGTTACACTCGGTAAGGGAGCTTTATTATAGTCGATCAGGGGACTTTGTTATACTCGATGAGGGGACTTTGTTATACTCGATCAGGGGTCTTTGTTATACTCGGCCAGGTTGCTTTGTTATACTCGATCAGGGGACTTTGTTATACTCGATCAGGGGGCTTTGTTTTCCTCGATCAGGGGACTTTCTTATAGTTCATCATGGTCTTTGTTATACTCCATCTGGGGCCTTTGTTATACTCGACCAGGGGACTTTGTATACTTGACCATGGAACTTTGTTATACACGATCAGGGGATATGTTATACTCGATCAGGGGATGTGTTATACTCGTTCAAGGGCCTTTGTTACACTCGATCAGGGGACTTTGTTATACTCGATCAGAGGACTTTGTTATACTTGATCAGGGGACTTTGTTATACTCGATGAGGGGTCTTTGTTATACTCGATCAGGGGACTTTGTTATACTCGACAAGGCAACTTTGATTTACTCGATGAGGGGACTTTTTTATAGTCGATCAGGGGTCTTTGTTATACTCGATTAGGTGCCTTTATTATACTCGATCAAGGGCCTTTGTTATACTCGATCAGGGGACTTTGTTATACTCGATCAGAGGACTTTTTTATACTCGATCAGGAGGCTTTGTTATACTCGATCAGGGGACATTACTATACTAGACCAGGGAACTTTGTTATACACGATGAGGTGATATGTTATACTCGATCAGGGGACTTTGTTATACTCGATCAAGAGGCTTTGTTATACTCAACCGGGGGCCTTTGTTATACTCGATCAGGGGCCTTTGTTATACTCGATCAAGTGACTTTGTTATACTTGACCATGGGACTTTGTTATACTAGATCAGGGGACTTTGCTATACTCGATCAGGGGCCTTTATTATATTTGACCAGGGGACTTTGTTATAGTCGATTTGGGAATTTGTTATACTCGATGAGAGGGCTTTGTTATACTCGATCAGGGGACTTTGTTATACTCGACCAGGGTCCTTTGTTATGATCGACCAGTGGCCTTTGTTATAATCGATCAGGGGGCTTTGTAATATTCGATTAGGTGACTTTGTTTTACTTGATGAGGGGCATTTGTTATTTTCGCTCAAGGGCCTTTGCTATACTCGATCAGGGGATTTAATACTAGATGAGGGGACTTTGTTATACTCGATCAGGGGGCTTTGTTAGACTCGACCAGGGTCCTTTGTTATGCTCGATCACAGGACTTTGTTATACTAGATCAGGGAAATTTGTTATACTCGACCAAAGGAATTTGTTATACACGACCAGGGGACTTTGTTATACTCGATCAGAGGACTTTGTTATACTCGAAGGGGGCCTTTGTTATACTCGATCAAGGGCCTTTGTCATAATCGATCAGGGGACTTTGGTATACTTGAATTTGTTATACTCGACCAGGGGATTTTGTTATACTCGATGAGGGGAATTTGTTATGCTAGACCAGGTGACTTTGTTATACTCGATCAAGGGCATTTGTTATACTCAACCAGGGGACTTTGTTATACTCGATCAGGGGAATTTGTTGTACTCGACCAGGGGACTTTGTTATACTCGATCAGGGGAATTGGTTATACTAGACCAGGGGACTTTGTTATACTCGATTAAGGGCCTTTGTTATTTTCGATCAGAGGACTTTGTTATACTCGATTAGGGAACTTTGTTAAACTTGAGCAGGGGACTTTGTTATACTCGATCAGGGGGCTTTGTATTACTCGATCAGGGGACATTACTATACTCAACCAGGGAACTTTGTTATACACGATCAGGGGATATGTTTTACTCGATCAAGGGCCTTTGTTATACTCGATCAAGGGACTTTGTTATATTCGATCAGGGGGCTTTCTTATATTCGATGAGGGACTTTGTTATACTCGATGAGGGGCTTTGTTATTTTCGATTAGGTACTTTGCTATACTCGATGAGGGGCCTTTGTTAAACTCGATGAGGGGCCTATGTTATAATCGATTAGAGGACTTTGTTATACTTGATGATTTGGCCTTTGTTATACTCGATCAAGGGCTTTTGTTATACTCGAACCAGGGGACTTTGTTATTCTCGATCAAGAGACTTTGTAATACTCCATGCGGGGCCTTTACTATACTCGACCAGGGGGCATTGATATTCTCGATCAGGGGACTTTGTTATACTCGATGAGGGGACTTTATTATACTCGACCAGGGGACTTTGTTATACACGATCATTGGACTTTGTATTATTCGATCACGGGGGTTTGTTATGCTCGACCAAGGGCCTTTGTTATGCTCGATAAGGGGACTTTGTTATACTCCATTAGGAGGCTTTGTTATACTCAACCTGGGGCCTTTGTTATTTTCGATGAGGGGCCTTGGTTATACTCGACCAGGGGACTTTGTTATACTCGTTCAGGGGAATTTGTAAAATACTCGACCAGGGGACTTTGTTATCCTCGATAAGGGGACTTTGTTATACTCGATCAGCGGACTTTGTTATACTCGATTAGGGGCATTTGTTATACTCGATGAGGGGTCTTTGTTATACTCGATGAGGGGCCTTTGTTATACTGGATCATGGGCCTTTGTTATACTCAACCAGGGGACTTTGCTATACTCGATCAGGGGAATTTGTTATACTCGACCAGGGGACTTTGTTATACACGATTATTGGACTTTGTTTTACTCGAACAGAGACCTTTTATTGCTCCTCGATGAGGGCTTTGTTATACTCCCCAACCAGGTGACTTTGATATACTTTCAATCCATTGGACTTTTGTTTTACTCGATCAGGGAGACTTTTGTTATTCTCAGATAGGGGCCTTTGTTATACTCGACCTAGAGGCTTTGATATACTTTCGATTAGGGGACTTTATTTATACTCGATGATGACTTTGTTATATACTTTCGATCAGGGGACTTTGTTGCTCACTCGATCAAGAATTTGCCTGCATGGGGGACTTTGTTATAGTCGATCAATGGAACAGGGGACTTTGTAATATTCGATTAGGGGGGCATTGTTATACTCGATGAGGGGCCTTTGTTTTACTCGATCAGGGGACATTAGTATACTCGACCCGGGAACTTTGTTATACACGATCAGGGGATATGTTATACTCGATCAGGGGATGTGTTATACTCGATCAGGGGACTTTGGTATACACAGTTAGGAGGCTTTGTTATACTCAACCGGGGGCCTTTGTTATACTCGATCAGGGGAATTTGTTATAGTCGATTTGGGGACTTTGTTATACTGGATCAGGGGGCTTTGTTATACTCATCCAGGGGACTTTGTTATACTCGATCAGGTGGTTTTGTTATACTCGACCAGTGGTCTTTGTTATGCTCGATTAGGGGACTTTATTATACTCGATCAGGGGCCTTTGTTATACTCGATCAAGGGACTTTGTTAGACTCGATCAGGGGGCTTTGTTTTCCTCGATTAGGGGACATTGTTATACTCCATCAGCGTCTTTGTTATTCTCCATTAGGAGCCTTTGTTATACTCGACCAGGGGACTTTGTTATACTCGATCAGGGGACTTTGTTATACTTGATCAGGGGACTTTGTATTATTCGATGAAGGGGGCTTTGTTATGCTCGACGAGGGGCCTTGTTATGCTCGATAATGCGAATTTGTTATATTCGATCAGGGGACTTTGCTATTTTCGATCAGGAGCCTTGGTTATACTCGACCAGGGGACTTTGTTATACTCGACCAGGGGACTTTGCTATACTCGACCAGGGGACTTTGTTATACTCGACCAGGGGACTTTGTTATACTCGATAAGGGGACTTTGTTATACTCGATCAGGGGATTTTGTTATACTCGATCAGGGGCCTTTGTTATACTCGATCAAGGGTCTTTGTCAGAATCGATCAGGGGACTTTTTTAGACTCGATGAGGTGCCTTTGTTATACTCGATGTGTGGCCTTTGTTTTACTCAATCATGGGCCATTGTTATACTCAACCAGGGTACTTTGTTACACTCGATACGGGGAATTTGTTATACTCGACCAGGGGACTTTGTTATACTCGATCAGGGGAATTTGTTATACTCGACCAGGGGACTTTGTTATACACGACCAGGGGACTTTGATATATTCGATCAGAGGACTTTGTTATTTTCGATCGGGAGACTTTGTTTTACTAGATCAGGGGGCTTTGTTATACTCGATCAAGGGACTTTGTTAAACTCGATTAGGGGCCTTTATTATACTCGATCAAAAGGCTTTGTTATACTCGATCAGGGGCTTTGTTGTCATCGATCAGGGGAATTTGTTATACTCGACCAGGGGACTTTACTGTACTCGCCCAGGGAACTTTGTTATACACGATCAGGGGATATGTAATACTCGATCAGCTGGATGTGTTATACTCAATCAGGGTACTTTGTTATACTCGATCAGGAGGCTTTGTTATATTCAACCGGGGGCCTTTGTTATACTCGATCATGGGCCTTTTTTATACTCGATCAGGTGACTTTGTTATAATCGACCATGGGACTTTGTTATACTCGACCAGGGGACTTTTTATACTCGATCAGGGGAATTTGTTATACTCGATCGGGGGAATTTGTTTTACTCGATCAGGGGTCTTTGTTATACTCGATCAAGTGACTTTGTTATACTCGACCAGGTTACTTTGTTTTACGCGATCAGGGGACTTTGATATACTCGATGAGGGGGCTTTGTTATACTCGACCAGGGACCTTTGTTATGCTAGATCAGGGTACTTTTTTATACTCGATCAGGGGACTTTGTTATACTCGAACAGAGGACTTTGTTATACTCGATCAGGGGACTTTGTTATACTCGACCTGGGGTCTTTGTTATACTCGATCAGGGGGCTTTGTTATACTCGATCAGGGGACATTACTATACTCGACCAGGGAACTTTGTTATACACGATCAGGGGATATGTTATACTCGATCAAGGGACTTTGTTATACTCAGTCAGGAGGCTTTGTTATACTCAACCGGGGGCCATTGTTATACTCGATCAGGGAAATTTGTTATACTCGATCAAGGGACTTTGTTATACTCAACCAGGGGACTTTGTTATTCTCGACCAGGGGTCTTTGCTATGATCGATCATGGGACTTTGTTATACTCGATCAGGGGCCTTTGTTTTACTCGATCAGGGGACTTCGTTATACTCGACCAGGGGACTTTGTTATACTCGATCAGGGGAATTTGTAATAATCGATCAAGGTGCCTTTGTCATAACCGATCAGGGGACTTTGTTAGACTCGATGAGGGGCCTTTGTTATACTCGATGAGGGGCCTTTGTTATACTCAATGATGGGTCATTGTTATACTCAACCAGGGGACTTTGTTATACTCGATAAGGATTGAATTTGTTATACTCGACCAGGGGACTTTGTTATACTCGATCAGGGGAATTTGTTATTCTCGACCAGGGGACTTTGTTATACACGACCATTGGACTTTCTTATATTCGATCAGAGGACTTTGTTATACTCGATCGAGGGACTTTGTTTTACTAGATCAGGGGCTTTGTTATACTCGATCAAGGGACTTTGTTAAACTCGATGACGGGCCTTTATTATACTCGATCAAGGGCCTTTGTTATACCCGATCAGTAGACTTTGTTATACTCGATCAGAGGACTTTGGTATACTCGATCAGGGGACTTTGTTATACTCGATCGGGGAACTTTGTTTTACTAGATCAAGGGGCTTTGTTTTTCTCGATCAAGGGACATTGTTAAACTCGATTAGGGGCCTTTATTATACTCGATCAAGGGCCTTTGTTATACCCGATCAGTGGACTTTGTTATACTCGATCAGAGGACTTTGGAATACTCGACCAGGGGACTTTGATATACTCGAACAGGGGGCTTTGTTATACTCGATCAGGGGACATTACAATACTCGACCAGGAAACTTTGTTATACGATCAGGGGATATGTTATACTCTATCAGGGGATGTGTTATACTCGATCAGGGGACTTTGATATACTCGATCAGGGGGCTTTATTATACTCGACCAGCGGCCTTTGTTATGCTCGATCAGGGTACTCTGTTATACTCGATGAGGGGCCTTTGTTTTACTATATTGGGGACTTTTGTTATAATCGAACAAGGGGAATTTGTTATACTCGATCATGAGACTTTGTTATACTCGATCAGGCTCTTTATTATACTCGACCAAGGGGGTTTGATATACTCGATTAGGGGACTTTGTTATACTCGATCAGAGGGCTTTGTTATATTCGATTAGGGGACTTTGTTATATTCGACCAGGGGCCTTTGTTATGGTCAACCAGGGGACTTTGTTATTCTCGATGGGGGGACTTTGTTATACTCGATCAGGGGGCTTTGTTTTCCTCGACCAGGGGACTTTGTTATACTCGATCAGGGGACTTTGTTATACTTGATCAGAGATTTGTAACCAATCGATCCAAGGTACGCTGTCTGTAACCGATCAGGGACTTTGTTAGACTCGATGAGAGCCTTTGTTATACTCGATGAGGGCCTTTGTTATATATTGATGGGTCATTTGTTATACTCCTTGAGGGACATTATGCTCGATAAGAGAATTTATTATATACTCGACCTCGACCAGGGGACTTTGTTATACTCGATCAGGGGAATTTGTTATTCTCGACCAGGGGACTTTGTTATACACGACCATTGGACTTTCTTATATTCGATCAGAGGACTTTGTTATACTCGATCGAGGGACTTTGTTTTACTAGATCAGGGGCTTTCTTATACTCGATCAAGGGACTTTGTTAAACTCGATGACGGGCCTTTATTATACTCGATCAAGGGCCTTTGTTATACCCGATCAGTAGACTTTGTTATACTCGATCAGAGGACTTTGGTATACTCGATCAGGGGACTTTGTTATACTCGATCGGGGAACTTTGTTTTACTAGATCAAGGGGCTTTGTTTTTCTCGATCAAGGGACATTGTTAAACTCGATTAGGGGCCTTTATTATACTCGATCAAGGGCCTTTGTTATACCCGATCAGTGGACTTTGTTATACTCGATCAGAGGACTTTGGAATACTCGACCAGGGGACTTTGATATACTCGAACAGGGGGCTTTGTTATACTCGATCAGGGGACATTACTATACTCGACCAGGGAACTTTGTTATACACGATCAGGGGATATGTTATACTCTATCAGGGGATGTGTTATACTCGATCAGGGGACTTTGATATACTCGATCAGGGGGCTTTATTATACTCGACCAGCGGCCTTTGTTATGCTCGATCAGGGTACTCTGTTATACTCGATGAGGGGCCTTTGTTTTACTATATTGGGGACTTTTGTTATAATCGAACAAGGGGAATTTGTTATACTCGATCATGAGACTTTGTTATACTCGATCAGGCTCTTTATTATACTCGACCAAGGGGGTTTGATATACTCGATTAGGGGACTTTGTTATCTTTCGATATTCGACCAAGGGGACTTTTGTTATGACCAGGGGCCACTGATATGGTCAGCTCCAGGGGACTTTGTTATTCTCGACCAGGGGTCTTTGCTATGATCGATCATGGGACTTTGTTATACTCGATCAGGGGCCTTTGTTTTACTCGATCAGGGGACTTCGTTATACTCGACCAGGGGACTTTGTTATACTCGATCAGGGGAATTTGTAATAATCGATCAAGGTGCCTTTGTCATAACCGATCAGGGGACTTTGTTAGACTCGATGAGGGGCCTTTGTTATACTCGATGAGGGGCCTTTGTTATACTCAATGATGGGTCATTGTTATACTCAACCAGGGGACTTTGTTATACTCGATAAGGATTGAATTTGTTATACTCGACCAGGGGACTTTGTTATACTCGATCAGGGGAATTTGTTATTCTCGACCAGGGGACTTTGTTATACACGACCATTGGACTTTCTTATATTCGATCAGAGGACTTTGTTATACTCGATCGAGGGACTTTGTTTTACTAGATCAGGGGCTTTGTTATACTCGATCAAGGGACTTTGTTAAACTCGATGACGGGCCTTTATTATACTCGATCAAGGGCCTTTGTTATACCCGATCAGTAGACTTTGTTATACTCGATCAGAGGACTTTGGTATACTCGATCGAGACTTTGTTACCTGCTGTTTTACTAGATCAAGGGGCTTTGTTTCTCGATCGAGGGACGTGTTAAGCGATTAAGGGGCGTATATACTCGGTGAACATGCGATCAGTGGACTTTGGTATACTCGATCAGAGGACTTTGATCGACCGGGGTTACTGATATACCAGACAGGGGCTTTGTTATACTCGTCGAACGGCCTGCCTGCTCGACCGGGAACTTTACATTTATACGATCAGGGGATATGTTATACTCTATCAGGGGATGTGTTATACTCGATCAGGGGACTTTGATATACTCGATCAGGGGGCTTTATTATACTCGACCAGCGGCCTTTGTTATGCTCGATCAGGGTACTCTGTTATACTCGATGAGGGGCCTTTGTTTTACTATATTGGGGACTTTTGTTATAATCGAACAAGGGGAATTTGTTATACTCGATCATGAGACTTTGTTATACTCGATCAGGCTCTTTATTATACTCGACCAAGGGGGTTTGATATACTCGATTAGGGGACTTTGTTATACTCGATCAGAGGGCTTTGTTATATTCGATTAGGGGACTTTGTTATATTCGACCAGGGGCCTTTGTTATGGTCAACCAGGGGACTTTGTTATTCTCGATGGGGGGACTTTGTTATACTCGATCAGGGGGCTTTGTTTTCCTCGACCAGGGGACTTTGTTATACTCGATCAGGGGACTTTGTTATACTTGATCAGGGAACTTTATAATATTCGATCAGGGGGGCTTTGTTATAAACGACCAGGGGCCTTTGTTATACTCGATCAGGGGACTTTGTTATACTCGATCAGGGGTCTTTGTTATACTTAACCAGAGGGCTTTGTTATACTCGATCAGGTGGTTATGTTATACTCGACCAGGGGTCTTTATTATGCTCGATCAGGGGACTTTGTTATACTCGATCAGGGGCCTATGTTATACTCGATGAGGGGACTTTGTTATACTCGATGAGGGGGCTTTGTTTTCCTCGATCAGGGGACTTTGTTATATTTCATCAGGGACTTTGTTATACTCCATCAGGGACATTGTGATGCTCCATTAGGGGCCTTTGTTATACTCGACCAGGGGACTTTGTTATACTCGATCAGGGGACTTTGTTATACTCGATCAGGGGAATTTGTAATACTCGATCAAGGGCCTTTGTCATAATCGATCAGGGGACTTTGTTAGATTCCATGAGGGGCCTTTGTTATACTTGATGAGGGGAATTTCTTATACTCGATCATGAGACTTTGTTATACTCGATCATTGCCTTTATTATACTCGACCAGCGGGGTTTGATGTACTCGATCAAGGGAATTTGTTATACTCGATCTGGGGGCTTTGTTATACTCGACCAGCGTGCTTTGTTATGCTCGACCAGGGGCCTTTGTTATGCTCGATAAGGGGGCTTTGTTATATTCGATTAGGGAACTTTGTTTTACTCGACCAGGGGAGTTTGATATACTCGATCAGGGGACTTTGTTATACTTGATCATGGGACTTTGTAATATTCGATGAGGGGGCTTTGTTATACTCGACCATAGGCCTTTGTTATGTTCGATAAGGGGACTTTGTTATACACGATGAGGGGCCTTTGTTATACTCGATCAGAGGACATTGTTATACTCGATCAGGGGACTGTGATATACTCGATCAGGGAACTTTGTTTTACTCGATCAGGGGGCATTGATATACTCGATCAGGGGACTTTGTTATACTCGATCAGAGAACTTTGTGATACTCGATCAGGGGACTTTGTATTACTCGACCAGGGGACTTTGTTATACTCAATCAGGGGGCTTTGTTATATTCGATCGGGGGACATTACTATACTCGCCCAGGGAACTTTGTTATACACGATCAGGAGATATGTTATACTCGATCAGGGGATGTGCTATACTCAATCAGGGAATTTGTTATACTCGATCAGGGGCCTTTATTATACTCGATGAAGGGCCTTTGTTATACTCGATCGAAGACTTTAGGATCAGAAGGACTTGTCCTCGATCAGGGGACTTTGTTATACTCGAGCAGGGACTTTGTTATACTCGATTAGCGGGCTTTGTTATACTCGATCAGGGGACATTACTATACTCGATTAGGGGCCTATGTTTATACTCGATCAGGGTAGTTTGTTATACTCGTTGAGGGGCCTTTGTTATATTATATCAGGGGCTTTTGTTATACTCGACCCAGGGGAATTTCTTATACTCGATCATGAGACTTTGTTATACTTGATCATTGCCTTTATTATTCTCGACCAGCGGGGTTTGATATACTCGATTAGGGGACTTTGTTATACTCGATCAGCGGGCTTTGTTATACTCGACCACGGTGCTTTGTTATGCTCGACGAGTGGCCTTTGTTAAACTTGACCAGGGGGCTTTGTTATATTCGATTAGGGGACTTTGTTATACTCGACCAGGGGCCTTTGTTATGGTCAACCAGGAGACTTTGTTATACTCGATGAAAGGACTTTGTTATACTCGATGAGGGGGCTTTGTTTTCCTCGACCAGAGGACTTTGATATACACGATCAGGGGACTTTGTTATACCTGATCAGGGGACTTTGTAATATTCGATCAGGGGGGCTTTGTTATACTTGACCAGGGGCCTTTGTTATGCTCGATAAGGGGACGTTGTTATACACGATGAGGGGCCTTTGTTATACTCGATCAGGGGACATTGTTATACACGATCAGGGGATATGTAATACTCGATCAGAGGACTTTGTTATACTCGATGGGGAGGCTTTGTTTTACTCAACCGGGGGCCTTTGTTATACTCGATCATGGGCCTTTGTTATACTCGATCAGGTGACTTTGTTTTAATCGACCAGGGGCCTTTGTTATGCTCGATCAGGTTACTTTGTTACACTCGATCATGGGGCTTTTTTATACTCGATCAGGGGACATTACTGTACTCGAATAGGGGCCTTTGTTTATACTCGATCAGGGGACTTTGATATACTCGATCAGGGGGCTTTGTTATACTCGACAAGGGGCCTTTGTTATGGTCAACAAGGAGACTTTGTTATACTCGATGAGGGGACTTTGTTATACTCGATGAGGGGGCATTGTTTTCCTCGACCAGGGGACTTTGATATACTCAATCAGGGGACTTTGTTATACTTGATCAGGGAACTTTATAATATTCGATCAGGGGGGCTTTGTTATTCTCGACCAGGGTTTGATATACTCGATTAGGGGACTTTGTTATATTCGATCAGAGGGCTTTGTTATATTCGATTAGGGGACTTTGTTATGTCGACAAGAGACGTGCTGATATAGTCAACTCAGGGAACTGCATTAAATGGGGGTTTTGTTATACTCGATCGAGCTTTGTTTTCGACTTTCAGCGGACTTTGTTATACTGGACCAGGGGACTTTTTTAT
>NW_024726430.1:0-11810 GCF_018991925.1 Homarus americanus
GATTGAGTATAACAAAGGCCCCTCATCGAGTATAACAGGGGCCCCTCATCGAGTATAACATATCCCCTGATCGTGTATAACAAAGTTCCCTGGTCGAGTATAGTAATGTCCCCTGATCGAGTATAACAAAGCCGCCTGATCGAGTATAATAAAGGCCCCTCATCAAGTATAACATAGTCCACTGATCGAATATAAATAAGTCCCCTAATCGAGTAAAACAAAGTCCCCTGATCGTGTATAACAAAGTCCTCTAATCGAGTATAACAAAGGCCACTGGTCAAGCAAAACAAAGGACCCTGCTCGAGCATAACAAAGTCCCCTGATCGAGAATAACAAAGCCCAATCATTGGGTATAACAAAGTCCCTTGATCGATTATAACAAAGTCCCCTGATCGAGTATATCAAAGCCCCCTCATCCAGTATAACAAAGTCCCCTGAACGAGTATAACAAAGTCCCCTGATCGAGTATAACAAAAGCCCCTGATCGAGTATAAAAAAGTCCCCTTATCTAGCATAACAAAGGCCCCTGGTCGAGTATAACAAAGCCCCCCCTGATCGAATATTACAAAGTCCCCTGATCGAGTATTACAAAGGCCCCTGAAGGAGTATAACAAAGACCCTGATGGAGTATAACAAAGTCCCATGGTCGAGTATAACATATCCCCTGATCGTGTATAACAAAGTTCCCTGGTCGAGTATAGTAATGTCCCCTAATTGAGTATAAAAAGTCCCCTGGTCGAGTTTAACAAATTCCCCTGATCAAGTAAAACAAAGTCCCCTGATCGAGTATAACAAAGTCCCCTGATCGAGTATAATACAGCCCCCTGACCGAGTATAACAAAGTCCCCTGATTGAGTATATCAAACTACCCTGGTCGAGTATAATAAAGGCCCTGATCGAGAATAACAAAGTCTCATGATCGAGTATAACAAATTCCCCTAGTTCGAGTATAACAAAAGCCCCTGATATAGTATAACAAAGGCCCCTGATCGAGCATAACAAAGCCCCCTGATCATGTTTTACAAAGTCCCCTGAACGAGTATAGCAAAGGCTCTTGATCGAGTATAACAAATGCCCCTCATCGAGTCTAACGAAGTCCCCTAATCGATTATAACAAAGCCCCCTGATCGAGTATAACAAAGTCCCCTGATCGAGGAAAACAAAGCCCCTTGATCAAGCATAACAAAGTCACCCTGATTGAGTATAACAAAGTCCCCTTGTTGACCATAACAAAGGCCCCTGGTCGAGTATAACAAATTCCCCTGATCAAGTATAACAAAGTCCCCTGGTCGAGTATAACAAAGTCTTCTTATTGAGTATAACAAAGTCCCCTGGTCGAGTATAACCAAGGCCCCTTATTGAGTATAACAAAGGCTCCCGGTTGAATATAACAAAGCTTCCTGATCGAGTATAACAAAGTCCCCTTATCGAGCATAACAAAGGCCCCTGGTCGAACATAACAAAGCCACCCTGATCGAATAATACAAAGTCCCCTGATAAAGTATAAAAAAGTCCCCTGGTCGAGTATAACAAAGTACCCTGGTCGAGTATAACAAAGGCCCCTAATGGAGCATAACAAAGACCCTGATGGAGTATAATAAAGTCTCCTGATCGAGTATAACAAATTTACCTGATCGAGTATAACAAAGGCCCCTCATCAAGTATAACAAAGTTCTCTTATCGAGCATAACAAAGGCCCCTGGTCGAGTATAACAAAGCCCCCCTGATCGAATATTACAAAGTCCCCAAATCAAGTATAACAAAGTTTCCTGGTCGAGTATAACAAATCCAATGATTGAGTATAACAAAGTCCCCTGGTTGACCATAAAAACGGCCTCTGGTCGAGTATAACGAAGTCCCCTAATCGAATATAACAAAGCACCCTGATCAAGTATAACAAAGGCCACTGGTCAAGTATAACAAAGCACCCTGGTCGAGTATAACAAAGCCCCCTAATCTAGTGTAACAAAGTCCCTTGATCGAGTATATTAAACCCCACTGGTCGAGCATAATAAAGGCCCTGATCGAGTCTAACAAAGTCCCCTGATCGAGTATATCAAAGTCCCCTGATCGAGTATAACAAAGGCCCCTAATCGAGTCTAACAAAGTCCCCTGATCGAGTATAACAAACGCCACCGGTCGAGCATAACAAAGGACCCTGGTCGAGTATAACAAAGTCCCCTAATCGAATATAACAAAGTCCAATCATCGAGTATAACAAAGTCCCCTGATCGAGTATAACAAAGTCCCCAGATCGAGTATATCAAAGCCCCCTGATCGAGTATAACAAAGTCACCTGGTCGAGAATAACAAAGTCCCCTGATCGAATATAACAATGGCCCCTCATCGAGTATAACAAAGTCCCCTTATCGAGCATAACAAAGGCCCCTGGTCGAGTATAACAAAGCCCCCTGATCGAATATTACAAAGTCTCCTGATCAAGTATAACAAAGTCCCCTGATCGAGTATAACAAAGATCCCTGGTCGAGTATAACAAAGGCCCCTGATGGAGTATAACAAAGACCCTGATGGAGTAAAACAAAGTCCGCTGGTCGATATAAATAAAGCCCCCTGATCGAGTATAACAAAGTCCCTTGATCGAGTATAACAAAAGCCCCTAATCGAGTATAACAAAGGCCCCTTGTTGAGTATAACAAAGCATCCTGATCGAGTATAGCAAAGTCCCCTAATCGAGTATAACACATCCCCTGATCGAGTAAAACATATCCCCTGATCTTGTATAACAAAGTTCCCTGGTCGAGTATAGTAATGTCCCCTGATCGAGTATAACAAAGCCCCCTAATCGAGTATAACAAAGTCCCCTGCTCAAGTATAACAAAGTCCCCTAATCGAGTATAACAAAGTCCTCTGATCGAGTATAACAAAGGCCCTTGATCGAGTATAACAAAGTCCCCTGGTCGAATAGAACAAATACCCCGGATCGAGAATAACAAAGTCTCCTGGTCGAGTATAACAATTTCCCCTGATCGAGTATAACAAAGTCCACTGCTTGAGTATAACAAAGGCCCATGATCGAGTATAACAAAGTCCCCTGATCGTGTATAACAAAGTCCCCTTATCGAGTATAACAAAGTCCACTAGTCGAGCACAACAAAGCACCCTGGTCGAGTATAACAAAGTCCCCTGATCGAGTAGAACAAAGTCCTCTGATCAAGTATATCAAACCCCCCTGGTCGAGCATAATAAAGGCCCTGATCGAGTATAACAAGGTCTCATGATCGAGTATAAGAAATTACCCTTGTTCGAGTGTAACAAAAGCCCCTGATATAGTATAACAATGACCCCTCATCGAGTATAACAAAGCTCCCTGATCGAGTATAATAAAGTTCCCGAATCGAGTATAACAAAGTCCCCTGGTCGAGTATAACAAAGTCTCCTGATCGAGTAAAACAAAGTCCAATGAACGAGTATAACAAAGTCCCCTGGTCGAGTATAACAAATTCCCCTGATCGAGTATAACAAAGTCCCCTGATCGAGTATAGCAAAGCCCTGATCGAGTATAACAAAGTCCCCTAATCGAGTATATCAAAGCCCCCAGGTCGAGTCTAGCAAAGGCCCCAATCCGAGTATAACAAAGTCTCCTGATCGAGTAAAACAAAGTCCAATGATCGAGTATAGCAAAGTCCCTTGGTCGAGTATAACAAAGCCCCCTTCTCGAGTATAACAAACGTCCCTGTTCGAGTAAAACAAAGGCCCCTATTCGAGTACAACAAAGTCTCCTGATCGAGAAAAACAAAGTCCAATGTTCGTGTATAACAAAGTCTCCTGGTCGAGTATAATAAAGGCCCCTCATGGAGTATAACAAAATCTCATGATCGAGAATAACAACGTCCCCTGGTTCGAGTATAACAAAAGCCTTGATCGAGTATAACAAAGGCCCCTCACTAAGTATAACAAAGTCCTCTAATCGAGTATAACAAAGGCCCCTCATCGAGTCTAACAAAGGCCCCTCATCGAGTATGACAAAGTCACATAATCGAATATAACAAAGCCCCTCATCGAGTATAACAAAGTCCCATCATCAAATATAAGAAAGCCCCCTGATCGAATATAACAAAGTCCCCTGATCGAGTATAACAAAGGCCCTTGATCGAGTATAACAAAGTCCTCTAATCGAGTACAACAAAGGCCCCTCATCGAGTCTAACAAAGGCCCCTCATCGAGTATGACAAAGTCACCTAATCGAATATAACAAAGCCCCTCATCGAGTATAACAAAGTCCCATCATCAAATATAAGAAAGTCGCCTTATCGAGGATAACAAAGTCCCCTGGTCGAGTATAAGAAATTCCCCTAATCGAGTATAACAAAGTACCCTGGTCGAGAATAAC
Organism: Homarus americanus; assembly: GCF_018991925.1. Taxonomy (NCBI): domain Eukaryota; kingdom Metazoa; phylum Arthropoda; class Malacostraca; order Decapoda; family Nephropidae; genus Homarus; species Homarus americanus. The sequence continues at coordinate 4,352 of NW_024726430.1, forward strand.
AAAGTCCCCTGGTCGAGTATAACAAATTTCCCTGATCGAGTATAACAAAGTCCCCTGTTCGAGTATAACAAATTCCCCTGGTTCGAGTATAACAAAAGCCCCTGATGGAGTATAACAAAGACCCTGATGGAGTATAACAATGTCCCCTGGTCGATATAAACAAAGCCCCCTGATCGAGTATAACACATCCCCTTATCGAGCATAACAAAGGCCCCTCGTCGAGCATAACAAAGTCCCCCTGATCGAATAATACAAAGTCCCCTGATCAAGTATAACAAAATCCCCTGATCGACTATAACAAAGTCCCCTGGTCGAGTATAACAAAGGCTCCTAATGGAGCATAACAAAGACCAGTGGTCAGGTATAACAAAACCACCTGATCGAGTATAACAAAGTCCCGTGGTTGAGTATAACAAAGCCCCCTGATCGAGTATAACAAAGTCCCCAGATCGAGTATAACAAATTCCCCTGATCGAGTATAACAAAGGCCAACGGTTGAGTATAACAAAGCCTCCAGATTGAGTATAACAAAGTCCCCTGATCGAGTATAACACATCCCCTGATCGAGTATAACACATCCCCTGATCGTGTATAACAAAGTTCCCGGGTCGAGTATAGTAATGTCCCCTGATCGAGTATAACAAAGGCCCCTCATCGAGTATAACAAAGCCCCCCAGATCGAATACTACAAAGTCCACTGATCAAGTATAACAAAGTCCCCTGGTCGAGGAAAACAAAGCCCCCTGATCGAGTATAACAAAGTCCCCTATTCGAGTATAACAAAGTCCCCTGGCCGACCATAACAAAGGCCCCTGGTCGAATATAACAAAGTCCCCTATTCGAATAAAACAAAGCCCCTGATCGAGTATAACAAAGTCCCCTGGTCTAATATATGAAAGTCCCCTAATCGAATATAACAAAGCCCCCTGATCGATTATAACAAAGGCCACTGGTCGAACATAACAAATCACCCTGGTCGAGTATAAAAAAGCCCCCTCATCAAGTATACGAAAGTCCCCTGATCAAGTATATCAAACCCCCCTGGTCGAGTATAATAATGGCCCTGATTGAGTATAACAAAGTTCCCGGGTCGAGTATAGTAATGTCCCCTGATCGAGTATAACAAAGGCCCCTGGCTGACCATAAGAAAGGCCCCTGGTCGAATATAACAAAGTCCCCTATTCGAATATAACAAAGCCCCTGATCGAGTATAACAAAGTCCCCTGGTCTAATATAGGAAAGTCCCCTAATCGAATATAACAAAGCCCCCTGATCGAGTAATACAAAGGCCACTGGTCGAACATAACAAATCACCCTGGTCGAGTATAAAAATGCTCCCTCATCGAGTATAAGAAAGTTCCCTCATCAAGTATATCAAACCCCCCTGGTCGAGTATAATAATGGCCTTGAAACGAGTATAACAAAGTTCCCGGGTCGAGTATAGTAATGTCCCTTGATCGAGTATAACAAAGGCCCCTCATCCAGTATAACAAAGTCCCCTTATCGAGTTTAACAAATTCCCCTGGTTCGAGTATAACAAAAGCATCTGATATGGTATAACAAAGGCCCCTGATCGAGTATAACAAAGTACCCTGATTGAGCATAACAAATGCCCCTGTTCGAGTATAACAAAGCCCCCTGATCAAGTATATCAAAGTCCCCAGATCGAGTATAACAAAGGCCCCTAATCGAGTATAGTAATGTCCCCTGATCGAGTATAACAAAGTCCCCTGATCGAGTATAACAAAGTCCCCTGGTCGAGTATAACAAAGTCCCCATATCGAGTATAACAAAGTCCTTCTTATCGAGTATAACAAAGTCCCCTCATCGAGTATAACAAAGGCCCTTGATCGAGTATAATAAAGGCCCCTGATCGAGTATAACAAAAACCCTGATCGAATATAAAAAAGTCCCCTGATTGAGTTAAACAAAGTCCGTGGTCGACTATAACAAAGTCCCCTGGTCGAGTATAACAAAGCCCCCTCATCGAGTATAACAAAGTCCCCTGCTCAAGTGTAATAAAGTCCCCTGATCGAGTATAACAAAGTCCTCTGATCGAGTATAACATAGGCTCTTGATCGAGCATAACAAAGCCCCCCTGATCGAATAATACAAAGTCCCCTGATCAAGTATAACAAAGTCCCCTGATCGACTATAACAAAGTCACCTGGTCGGGTATAACAAAGGCTCCTAATGGAGCATAACAAAGACCCTGATGGAGTATAACAAAGTCCCCTAATCGAGGAAAACAAAGCCCCCTGATCGAGTCTAACAAAGTCCCCTGATCGAGTATAACAAAGGCCCCTGATCGAGTATAACAAAGTCCCCTCATCGTCCATAACAAACACCAGTGGTCAAGTATAACAAAACCACCTGATCGAGTATAACAAAGTCCCGTGGTTGAGTATAACAAAGCCCCCTGATCGAGTATAACAAAGTCCCCAGATCGAGTATAACAAATTCCCCTGATCGAGTATAACAAAGGCCCCTGGTTGAGTATAACAAAGCCTCCTGACTGAGTATAACAAAGTCCCCTGATCGAGTATAACACATCCCCTGATCGAGTATAACATATCCCCTGATCGTGTAAAACAAAGTTCCCGAGTCGAGTATAGTAATGTCACGTGATCGAGTATAACAAAGGCCCCTCATCGAGTATAACAAAGCCCCCCAGATCGAATACTACAAAGTCCCCTGATCAATAATAACAAAGTCCCCTGATCGAGTATAACAAAGTCCCTTGGTCGAGGAAAACAAAGCCCCCTAATCGAGTATAACAAAGTCCCCTCAGAGTATAACAAAGTCCCCTGGCTGACCATAACAAAGGCCCCTGGTCGAATATAACAAAGTCCCCTATTCGATTATAACAAAGCCCCTGATCGAGTATAACAAAGTCCCCTGGTCGAGTATAACAAAGTCCTCTGATCGAGTATAACAAAGGCTCTTGATCGAGTATAATAAAGGCCCCTAATGGAGTATAACAAAGTCCCCTGATCGAGTATAACAAAGCCCCCTTATCGAGCATAACAAAGGCCCCTCGTCGAGCATAACAAAGCCCCCCTGATCGAATAATACAAAGTCCCCTGATCAAGTATAACAAAGTCCCCTGATCGACTATAACAAAGTCACCTGGTCGAGTATAACAAAGGCTCCTAATGGAGCATAACAAAGACCCTGATGGAGTATAACAAAGTCCCCTAATTGAGGAAAACAAAGCCCCCTGATCGAGTCTAACAAAGTCCCCTGATCGAGTATAACAAAGGCCCCTGATCGAGTATGACAAAGTCCCCTCATCGTGCATAACAAAGACCAGTGGTCAAGTATAACAAAACCACCTGATCGAGCATAACAAAGTCCCGTGGTTGAGTATAACAAAGCCCCCTGATCGAGTATAACAAAGTCCCCAGATCGAGTATAACAAATTCCCCTGATCGAGTATAACAAAGGCCCGTGGTTGAGTACAACAAAGCCTCCTGACTGAGTATAACAAAGTCCCCTGATCGAGTATAACACATCCCCTGATCGAGTATAACATATCCCTTGATCGTGTATAACAAAGTTCCCGGGTCGTGTATAGTAATGTCCCCTGATCGAGTATAACAAAGGCCCCTCATCGAGTATAACACAGCCCCCCAGATCGAATACTACAAAGTCCCCTGATCAATAATAACAAAGTCCCCTGATCGAGTATAACAAAGTCCCTTGGTCGAGGAAAACAAAGCCCCCTGATCGAGTATAACAAAGTCCCCTCATCGAGTATAACAAAGTCCCCTGGCTGACCATAACAAAGGCCCCTGGTCGAATATAACAAATTCCCCTATTCGAATATAACAAAGCCCCTGATCGAGTATAACAAAGTCCCCTGGTCTAATATATGAAAGTCCCCTAATCGAATATAACAAATCACCCTGATCGAGTATAACAAAGGCCATTGGTCGAATATAACAAATCACCCTGGTCGAGTATAAAAGAGCCCCCTCATCGAGTATAAGAAAGTCCCCTGATCAAGTATATCAAACCCCCCTGGTCGAGTATAATAATGGCCCTGATCGAGTATAACAAAGTTCCCGGGTCGAGTGTAGTAATGTCCCCTAATCGAGTATAACAAAGGCCCCTCATCGAGTATAACAAAGTCCCCTTATCGAGGTTAACAAATTCCCCTGGTTCGAGTATAACAAAAGCCTCTGATATAGTATAACAAAGGCCCCTGATTGAGCTTAACAAAGGCCCCTGGTCGAGTATAACAAAGCCCCATGATCGAGTATATCAAAGTCCCCTGATCGAGTATAACAAAGGCCCCTAATCGAGTATAGTAATGTCCCCTGATCGATTATAACAAAGTCCCCTGATCGAGTATAACAAAGTCCCCTGGAGTCAAAGAGTATAACAAAGTCCCCTAATCGAGTATAACAAAGTCCTTCTTATCGAGTATAACAAAGTCCCCTGATTGAGTATAACAAAGGCCCTTGATCGAGTATAATATAGGGCCCTGATCGAGTATAACAAAAATCCTTGTCGCATATAAAAAAGTCCCCTGATTGAGTTAAACAAAGTCCCCTGGTCGAGTATAACAAAGTCCCCTGGTCGAGTATAATAAAGGCCTCTCATTGAGTATAACAAAATCCTCTGATCGAATATAAAAAAGTCCCCTGATCGATTAAAACAAAGTCCCCTGATCGTGTATAACAAAGTCCTCTAATCGAGTATAACAAAGGCCACTGGTCAAGCATAACAAAGGACCTTGGTCGAGCATAACAAAGTCCCCTGATCGAGTATAACAAAGCCCAATCATTGAGTATAAAAAAGTCCCTTGATCGAGTATAACAAAGTCCCCTAATCGAGTATATCAAAGCCCCCTCATCGAGTGTAACAAAGTCCACTAATCGAGTATAACAAAGTCCCCTGTTCGAGTATAACAAAGGCCCCTTATCGAGTATAACAAAGTCCCCTCATCGAGTAAAACAAAGTCCCCTGGTCGAGTATAACAAAGTCCCCTGATCGAGTATAACAAAGCCCCCTCATCGAATATTACAAAGTCCCCTGATCAAGTATAACAAAGTCCCCTGATCGAGTATAACAAAGTCCCCTGCTCGAGTATAACAAAGACCCTCATGGAGTATAACAAAGTCCCTTGATCGAGGAAAACAAAGCCCCCTCAACGAATTTAACAAAGTCACCTGATCGAGTATAACAAAGTCCCTTGATCGAGTATAATAAAGGCCCCTGATCGAGTATAACAAAGGCCCCTGGCCGAGTATAACAAAGTCCCCTGATCGAGTATTACAAAGACCCTTAATTGAGTATAATAAAGGCCCCTGATCGAGTATAACAAAGTCCCCTGATCGAGTATAACAAAGTCCCATTGTCGAGTATAACAAAGTCACCTGATCGAGTATAACAAAGGCCCATGATCAATTATAACAAACGCCCCCGGTTGAGTATAACACATACCCTGATCGAGTATAACATATCCCCTGATCGAGTATAACAAAGTCCTTCTTATCGAGTATAACAAAGTCCCCTGATTGAGTATAACAAAGGCCCTTGATCGAGTATAATATAGGGCCCTGATCGAGTATAACAAAAATCTTTATCGCATATAAAAAAGTCCCCTGATTGAGTTAAACAAAGTCCCCTGGCCGAGTATAACAAAGTCCCCTGGTCGAGTATAATAAAGGCCCCTCATCGAGTATAACAAAATCCTCTGATCGAATATAAAAAAGTCCCGTGATCGATTAAAACAAAGTCCCCTGATCGTGTATAACAAAGTCCTCTAATCGAGTATAACAAAGCCCACTGGTCAAGCTTAACAAAGGACCTTGGTCGAGCATAACAAAGTCCCCTGATCGAGTATAACAAAGCCCAATCATTGAGTATAAAAAAGTCCCTTGATCGAGTATAACAAAGTCCCCTAATCGAGTATATCAAAGCCCCCTCATCGAGTGTAACAAAGTCCACTAATCGAGTATAACATAGTCCCCTGTTCGAGTATAACAAAGGCCCCTAATCGAGTATAACAAAGTCCCCTCATCGAGTAAAACAAAGTCCCCTGGTCGAGTATAACAAAGTCCCCTGATCGAGTATAACAAAGCCCCCTGATCGAATATTACAAAGTCCCCTGATCAAGTATAACAAAGTCCCCTGATCGAGTATAACAAAGTCCCCTGCTCGAGTATAACAAAGGCCCCTGATGGAGTATAACAAAGACCCTCATGGAGTATAACAAAGTCCCTTGATCGAGGAAAACAAAGCCCCCTCAACGAATTTAACAAAGTCACCTGATCGAGTATAACAAAGTCCCTTGATCGAGTATAATAAAGGCCCCTGATCGAGTATAACAAAGGCCCCTGGCCGAGTATAACAAAGTCCCCTGATCGAGTATAACAAAGACCCTTAATTGAGTATAATAAAGGCCCCTGATCGAGTATAACAAAGTCCCCTGATCGAGTATAACAAAGTCCCATTGTCGAGTATAACAAAGTCACCTGATCGAGTATAACAAAGGCCCATGATCAAGTATAACAAACGCCCCCGGTTGAGTATAACACATACCCTGATCGAGTATAACAAAGGCCCTTCATCGAGTATAACAAAGTCCCTTATCGAGCATAACAAAGGCCCCTGGTGGAGTATAACAAAGCCCGCCGATCGAATATTACAAAGTCCCCTGATCAAGTATAACAAAGTCCCTGATCGAGTATAACAAAGTCCCCTGGTCGAGGAAAACAAAGCCCCCTGATCGAGTATAACAAAGTCCCCTGATCGAGTATAACAAAGTCCCCTGGTTGACAATAACAAAGGCCCCTGGTCGAATATATGAAAGTCCCCTAATCGAATATAACAAAGCCCCCTGATCGAGTATATCAAAGCCCCCTGATCGAGTATAACAACGTCATCTGGTCGAGTATAACAAAGTCCCCTGATCGAATATAACAAAGGCCCCTCATCGAGTATAACAAAGTCCAGGGGGCTTTGATATACTCGATCAGGGGATTTTGTTATACTCGATCAGGGGACTTTGTTATACTCGATGATTGGACTTTGTTATTCTCGATTAGGGGACTTTGTTATACTCGACCAGGGTCCTTTGTTATGCTCGACCAGTGGCGTTTGTTATACTCGATCAGGGGACTTTGTTATATTCGATTAGGGGACTTTGTTATTCTCGATGAGGGGCATTTGTTATACTCGATCAAGGGCCTTTGCTATACTCGATCAGGGGACTTTGATATACTCGATCAGTGGGCTTTGTTATAATCGACCAGGGGCCTTTGTTATGCTCGATCAGGGGACTTTGTTATACCCGATCAGGGCCCTTTGTTATACTATATCAGGGGCTTTTGTTATACTCGAACCAGGGGAATTTGTTATACTCGATCATGAGACCTTGTTATACTCGATCAGGGCCTTTATTATGCTCGACCCGCGGCCTTTGTTATACTCGATCAGGGGACTTTGT